>NC_133390.1:101364263-101667294 GCF_047511655.1 Castor canadensis | reverse complement strand
AAAACACGATGTTGATAGATGCTATTTTCATATGGAAAACTATTCCACTGGTAATCAGGAAATGTCCAACTTTCATGTTTCAAGACAATCACAAAAATAGGGTTGAAGGAAATGATATAAAATATTCTCAATTTATTAAAAGCATATGTTCTGTAGTGGAATGTTATTTATGCAAATTGATAATAGTTTTAACTTTACAGCAGACATTCTAAGCTACAAATAATTAAATAGTACTGCATAAAAGGAATAGGTAGCTGAATCAAGTTCAATTACAAAATTTCACTTGAAAATTCCTATTTCAAAACATATTGAAATAAGCTAGATTTCTCACATTCTTTCTTCTGAAATGATGAGTTATCTTTCAGACTAATTGAAAGTTGATGAAACCAAAGTTTTATTATGAGGATCATAGTGTATTGATGCACTAAAGTGCATTGTGCATCAAAGGGGTATAGATGTTAAAAGTAGTGTGTGGCATTTAAGTTTCAATTTTTAATAATGATTACCTATATGTATAGTTATAATTTAAATAACATACACTATGAATTGAATAATATATTTATTAGTACCTGATATTTATATAAACTCTACCTAGTACCATCACAAAACTCCTGGATTATACTTGACCAAAAAGGTGCTCTTTCATCACTCATTATCCCCAGGAAAGAGATAAAATTAATATAGTTCTATGGGTACCTTCAAACCAAGCATGAAACTACTACCATGATCAATAACTTTCTCCACCTTCTCTAACATTGTCATAAGGATCAAGCAATAACATATATAGGGATCAAATGAGGGAGTAGAAATGCAACTCATTTCCTTAGGAAGGGGATTAATTCAGTTGTGATATATTATAAGGCTTATGTCTTCTGGCCATGAAGCTGTCCTCTGTCCAAAAGCACATTTGTCACCATATATCTGAGTCTAGTGTCCCAACATGGAAATTTTGGGGGTCCAAGGGCATCATCACTTAGGACTATAGCTGTCACCAAACTCTGAAAAGGGTCTAAATTAATCTAAACAAAGAGTTTATATAGTGGCTACTTAATAGGAGCTTTATTCCATTATTTATTCAAGTCATTACTTTGTAGTGAAAGTATATGGAATGCTAAAGTATCACCAGCAAAGAGGAGAGAGGGTAATTCTTAACACTGTTAGCAAATAAAGCTATGCATTACTTTTAATTTGGAGCTTATAAAATTCTATAAAGTAATTACAAAGGAAACTATTATACTTCATTAATCTAACCTGGAATTAACCTGGAAAGCAATCTGTAAGGGAGCTGTTTTAATCTCTTAATCTTATCATTTATATAACTTTGATTAGGTTCATAGCAAAGTAAAAAGAAGAAAATTCAAAGAGTATGTTTAGAGAAGAAAGTTCATATAAAATATATCAGACTTGGCCAACCTCTTCAAATAACAATTCCTAAGTTCAAAAGAATCTACTAAATCATCTAAATACTATGCAAGTGTACACTTACCCACTGAAGCCAATTTTTTATTGATGAATATTAGCAAATATCAATAGTATATACATATTTTAAACGTGACAAGTAAAGTTAACATTAAACGCACAAGTTTTGACCTCATGAATTTCTCGTTTTAAGAGCTACATGATTTTTGTATGTTTGGTTTTTAATCTTAAGCAAATGATGTCTTTTTCAAAAATGGAGAACAGGAAGGTAAAACAGGTCTTGTCTGGGAGTTGCTACCAGTGGAAGGGGGAAGGATATAAGAAAGGGTAAGGAGGGTGAATATAGTGGATGTGCTCATGTATGAAAATGGAAAAATGAGACCTGCTAAAACTATTCCAGGAACGGGGGAGATGGAGGGATAAAGGAGAATGATGGAGGGGATGAATTCAATTGTGATATATAATGAGCACTTTGTTAATGTCAATGTACCCGCAGCACAACAATAATATAATAATAAAAAAGATCAACAGAACAAGCAAAAGGAAAAATAAGTACCCAGAGTGAATTAGAAAGATCTCACCTTAGTTGACTCTCTGCATCAGCCAATTCAACTTTGTAAGGCACCGTGTTTCCTTGTTCTTCAAATTCTTCTTCATAAGTCTTATAAATATATCACATAATATTAGTATATTAAATAAATGTATTACACATTAATTAGCTAATTATGGGTGACAGAGTACTTTCTCCTATAAATGATGTCACAAATGATGAATACTCTAATTATATCCTGTAACACATGCTGTCTAGGCGAACTAAGCAAACTCAACTGTTATCTGTTGATGGTGTTTTGATATGTCACCATATCAAAACCATCACATTTGGAACCAACAATAACAACTTGTATTTTATTATATAACTATGGATAACCAAGATGACTAGTGACTACAGGGTTTCTGGTTCTCTGAATGGCATGTCATAAACTTATTGTAGGCATCAACAATTTAATAAGTAGCACATGTATGCATCAGTGTTTGTGTGTTGTTCAATTTATCTAGAGAACAAAATAAAAACACCACTAGTCTTTAAAACAACAAACCCAGACCATTAACTTGCCAACCTAAAGAAGAAAGCAGTATTTAAAAGAGGTAGTTTCTGCATTATAGTTATTTTCTGAGACAACCATAGTAACAGAAATACCTAGGACAAGTGGTTTACTCAGTTACTAGATGACTGAAAAGTCAGAAATACAGTAATTTTTTCACACCTTAAACTAACCTGTGTAAAGTACACTTTGTAAGTTATCATAGTGGAGTGGTTTCTCACTTCCCATACTGCTTGCCTCCAAAAAATGAAATCACCAATTTAGCTCACAAATTTATTCTCTACATTAAAATTATACTAAATTATTTTTATCAGCATACTTAAATTCAAATATGTATACTTAAGCTTAGATGAGTTATGAAAGAACTTTTATTGACAATAGTACGTAGAAATAACTGTATGTTACAGGTTTTCTGTTTGTTAACAAATGTGAGTAGTTTGTAAGCACTTACCTCATCCAGTTCTATTATCTTTAGACATGGTTCATGTCTCTCTATATTTAATTCTTTTACTGGTGGGAAAAGAGTTGGATACTGTACTTCAATCTTCTCAACTAAGGAATAAGATTAGAAATAATATTTCCAAAGAAGACATCTTATCTGATCATTTCCTTTATTTTTTATTTTTTACTATTTTTATTTTTTTCATTTTATCATTTTTACATTTACTCACATGTATATACATTGTTTGGGCCACCTTCCCCACACACACCTCTTACTCCCCCTTCTCCCCTCCTTTCTTGAAATAATATTACCAACAATAAAGAATGGTCTTCTCCCATGCACACATATGGCGATACAAATACTGCTGACTTTCCCAAATCAAGTGAAATATGCAATTTCTTGGCATTAAATTTTTTAATAAAACTATTTTAGTTAGCCAAAGTAAGTCTAGAGAATGGGAAGAAGACTGCATGATTTTGATCTGAAAATAGGTTACATGGTCCAGTTGAGAAAGACACCTTAAAGAATACCAAAAGCAGATGCTACTTAATGTTTGTTGAATGTAATTTTAAATAATAGATGTAAAAGGATGTGATTAAAGCTTAACTGACCTTCACTGTCACCATCCTTTTCATTCTGAGAACATTGTGCCTCACTGGTAGTTTCACATGAATGTGTGAATGTATCTGGTAGCATGTTAACAAGCTGTGCCTGTGGAGTTCTATGAAACAAAAAAGATGCAATTAAATGGCAAAGAACATAAAAGTTTCCCAGACAAGATGTTATTTGTCAAATGAGTGACTATACAAAATTAATTATCAAACCATAACTGTACCTTTAAACCATATAAAATATTATAATTATATAATCTTAATGTATTAAACATTTTGTTTGTAAATCAACTGGACATCACACAAGATTTTTAAATGGCATATTCTGCTAGATTTGGTTGTTTGTTTGTTTGCTTTTTGTCTAAGAAGAAAACCAAAGTTATGAGACAAGTCAAAATTCTCTCCAAAGTAAAGTGGAGTCCATGAAACATACTATGCTATTTAAAAAGCTAATTTACAAGTGTGTGTTTGATCTCATAAATTTGGCCTTATATGGATAAGTTCTAAGGGACCCTGAGGGCATTTGTCTACATTCCCAGCACACCAGCAGCTTGATAATATTGGCTCCTGTTATACGAGTGTGAGATGTTGTTTGTGGCATCTATTGCTAATGAACACTGAGGACTGATACAGTCCATTTCAAATGGAAGACAATGAAAGCCAGGAATGCTCACAGATCCAAAGTGTGTATGTATATGGAAGCAATACTAAGAATCTCCCAAATAGCTATCCTAACCTCAACTAAGACAAACACCTGGTCCTCCTTATTAATGTTTATACTCTCTCTTCAGCAAAATTAGAGATAAGGGCAAAACAGTTTCTGCTTGGAAGCGAGGGAGTGGGGGAAGAGAGGGAGGGGGTGGGGGGAAAGGGACGGAGCGAGGGGAAGGGGAGAGTAATGACCCAATCATTGTATGCACATATGAATAAATGAAAAAAAAAGTGTGTATGTGGTTCTGGAGGATAGTTTCAGACTACTGGGGATGGAGGTCATTCTTTAGCCAAGAAAATACGAAGATGTGCAGCCCTTATAGATCAGGCAAGATCAAGAGTACCCTATGTAAAAGGCAGGACTGTCTTCATGACATCAGTAATTAATACCAAATACAAACCTTAAAATTTACCAGTCTGTGTTCTAAGTACTTTGGGTATATCAAATTTTAATAAGCACTATATTAAATAAGCACTAGTTTCATCATAATTTAACAGATGATAAAACTGAGACAAAATTGATGAGCCCACTTGTTCAAAGTAATTTAGGGAGTGAATGCAGAAGAGGAATTTGCTTTTTTGATTGGTGCTGGGGTTTGAACTCAGGGCTTTCCACTTGGTAGGCAGGTGCTCTACCACTTGAGCCATAGTCCCAGCCCCAGAAGAGGAATTGAATCTGAACAGTTGACTTCCTTAAGTCATGTTCACAACCATGTTTGTACATTATATTGCCTCTTTTGCAACTTGCAAAGGCACTAAAAGTTTGCTAATATTCTGATAGTCTCTGTTTATGTGTTTTCCTAATATATACAAAGTGCCTATCAGATAAATACAAAATAATTTTTATTACTCAGCTTTGTGTCTTAACTAACTTAGTAAAGGTGACCCTTTGCATCCATAACTTAATTAAGCAATAGATCAGACTATCAAAGAGCATAAGTTCAAGGACAAACTGGCATCTGCTTCTTCATTTGAAATGGGTCTACTGCATTAATAACTCATATAAATGCTATTATACCATGTAAATATGTATTGTCCAGATGCTTCTTCTTTATGAAGTGAACACTTCTCTAATTTTCTGAACAAAGGTCCAGAACCAAAGACTAACACCGTCTAGAGATAATAGAGCACTGAAGTATAGAAACCTTATAAATTATTTATTCTAAACTCAGTATTTTCAAATGGGAAAATGTGGCCCAACAAAATTTAACTGATTTTCCCATGGATAAAAAACTAGTCAGTCAGCAAACAAAGTCTGCTAAGTCTGGGTTATCAGACTTTGGAACCAGTGCTTTTATTTATGTATTTATTTAGTTTTGTATTTATTTATTTTTGTCAGAACTGGGGCTAAGACTCAGGACCTCAGCACATGCTAAGCAGGCACTCTCCCACTTGAGCCATACCCCAGCCCCTACTGCTTTTTCAGAAAGAAAAAGATGAAGCATATTTTAGAATAGTATTCACTTCACTATATTTTCCATTTTAATATTTACCAATTGTTTATTGAGCATTGGCCAATTCAGTCAGATAACTGTATGATAAGTTTGTTCTATTAGTCAGTGTTAGGCTTTTACATCAGAATGGCTGCCCAGGAAGATGTTTTTTTTAATGTTGAGTCTCATACCCACTCTTAAGAGACACTGATCAGCTTAGGGTTGGGTCAAAAGTAAAGTCAAAACCATGATCATGGCTATGGACCTGGAAAACTTTTCTGAAGGACACCATCAAAAACACACTACAAACTTGGGAATGGCACATGGATTGCTTTACACAGGATCTATAATAGAAACATAAGATATTTATTCAAAAATGATTATCATTTTAAAAAATAAACAATATGTGGTAACAGATGGCTATAATCCCAGCTACCTGGGAGGCTGAGGCAGGAGGATCATTTGAGTCCATGAGTTTCAGACAAACCTGGGCAATATAGTGAGATCCTGGTTCAAATAAACAAATAAATGCATACATACATAAGATGCTGGTGAAGAAGTTTGCTAAATGTCCTTTCCTGACATGGAAAATGGCCAGTATTTAATATTCAGTATAGCTCAGGGATTTGATATGCTCTTGATTAAAGATTCTTATATGTTCCCAAGCACAAATGATTAATTTTGTTATTAAATGATGGCCATTTAATAACAAAATTATGCTTCCTTTATTGTATAAGAAACTCAATTGACCAAACATTAAAAGGCAACTGCCAAAAAAGATATATGACTTTGGAATTACTCTTATGCACTAATTGCTGAGCTATCATGGACAGGGATAGTAGCAGAATTTCACATCTGAATAGCTGTTATGGACATCATACTTTAAAACAGAATAGATAGCCTGGACATCAGTTACACAGGAATAACTAAAATAGTAAATAAATGAACTCAAAACCCTGTCACATGAACCAGACACTATTACATACCTATTAAAATTACAACCAAAAAGAAAAAAAAAACCCAAAAACACCAGGTACAGGTAAGGATTGGGAGCATCTGGAAATGTCATACATTGTTGGAGGAAATATACATGTTACTGTCAATGAAGAAAAGTTTGGCAGTATCTTACAGAGATAAACATGCTGTTACCACACAGCATGGGATTCCATCCCAGTCCCATGTTTTTTTTTGTTTTTTCTTTATTCATTTATTCATATGTGCATACAATGTTTGGGCCATTTCTCACCCTCAACCTCCTCACTTGCAGGCAGAAATTGTTCTGCCCTTTTCTCCAATTTTGTTGAAGAGTAGACATGATCAATAATAAGAAAGACAAAGCATTTTTGCTAGTTCAGATAAGGATAGCTATGCATAGAGATTCCAAGCATTGCTTCCATGTATAAGTGTATTACAACCCAAATTGATTCATCTCTCCCTGACCTCTTCACTACTTCCCAGTCACTTTCCCATATTGACCTCTGTCCAGTCCCAGGTTTAAAACATGCATGCTGGAGGAGGATCAAAAATGGTGACTGGGACATAGACACAGATGCATGAACTCTGGGAATCAGGAACCTTGCTGAGATGCTGGAGAAATGCTTGGCTGAGGTAAGGCACAAGGGAAAGCTGAAATTTTGGCACCCTGAAACCCTAGCCTATGGAAAGCTTCTCCACATCACGATACACTGAAAGAACAGGCAGTCTTTCAGGGCCTCCACCCTGCAAGCCCACCAGGCCACCAGCCTCCCAGGCCTCTGGTCTGCCAGGACACCACCCACCACAGGAGGGCTCCAGCACCACCAGACACAAGCTCCAAACCTGCCTAGGAGACACAGACAAACAGGACTGGATACTAAAGGAGTAACACCAGAACTACTAAGACTGAAATGCTATTGTTCCTGAACTGGGGATTGTTTTTTCTCTTTTTTCTTTTCTTTAAGTGTTTGTTTGTCTTGTTCACTGTTTGATTGTCCACCATCTCTCCCTGTTGATTCTTTGGTTCTCCATTTTTTTTCTCTTTCTTTTTCTTCTTCTTTTTTCTCATTCTTTCTTGGTTTTATTAATTTTACTATTGTAAGTTACCTAATACTAAATTACACATAGACCAGGGACAGAAACTGTACAAAGTGGAGTGATGTGGAGATAAAAAAGGGATGGAAACCATTCTCCCCCCAAAAATAAATTAGTACAGGATTCAAGAGAAATGAAGAAAATGGATACCCAGATCCAAACTCCAACAAAACAAAGATAAACTATACCAAGGAGCCTAACAAAGCCCAAAAGAACACCCTGAAAAAAGAAATTCTGCAGGTATTCAAGGAGAATTTCAGAGGTGTTACTAGACATGATCAACCAAAATTTTCAGGATGCACTCAAGAAATTCCAAGACAATAAGAATAAAGAATGAGATAACCCCAAAACAAATAAATGAACTCATAGGACCCCTAAATATACACCAAAGTGAAACAGAAAACACCATAAATAAAGAGATAAGTGAATTAAGGATGAGAATTGACAATATTAAAGAGGAAGTGACCCATGACATGGAAATCCTTAGAAAAAAGAATGAAATAGAAATACAAAACAAAATGGAAGGCCACTCCAGTAGACTAGAACAAGCAGAAGACAGAATCTCAGAACGTGAAGATGAAATGGTAATTAAAGGAAAAACTGAAGAACTATCAATCAGACAACTCAAGTCATGTGAAAGGAATATGCAAGAACTCACCAAACTCCATCAAAAGACCAAACCTGAGAATCACTGGCATTGAAGAAGGAGAAGAGGTGCAAGCAAGAGAAATTCATAATATAATCAACAAAATAATAACAGAAAAATTCTAAAATCTAGAGAAAACTATGCCAATTCAGGTACAGTAAGCCTCCAGGACACCAAACAGACTTGACCAAAATAGAACTACTCCATGACACATTATCATTCAAACAACAAGCACCAAGAATAAAGATTATTGAAGGCTGTGAGAGAGAAAAAACAAATAACATACAAAGGTAAACTCATCAAAATCACCCTAGATTTCTCAGTGGAAATCTTAAAAGCAAAAAGATCATGGAGTAAGGTATTCCAGGCACTGAATGAAAATAACTTCAACCCTAGGATACTCTACCCAACAAAACTATTGTTCAAAATACATGGAGCAGTTTCTTTACCTATTTGTATTCCTTTTATTTCTTCTTCTTGCCTAATTGCTCTGGCTAGGAATTCTAGTACTATGCTGAATAGGAGTCGGGATAGTGGGCATCCTTGTCTCATTCCTGATTTTAGAGGGAATGGTTTCAGTTTTCCACTGTTAAGTATGATATTGGCAGTAGATTTGTCATATATAGGCTGTACAATGTTGAGGTACATACCTTCGATTCCTAGTTTACTTAGAGCTTTTATTATGAAGTAGTGTTGGATCTTGTCAAAATATCCTTATTTGCAGATGACATGATCCTGTACCTTAAAAACCCAAAAAACTCTACCCAAAAACTCTTAGACACCATAAAAAGCTACAGTAAGGTGACAGAATAAAAAATCAACTTACAAAAATCATTAGCTTTTCTATACACCAACAATGAACAAACTGAGAAGGAATATATAGAAACAATTCCATCCACAATAGCCACACAAAAAAATCAAATAGATAGGAGTAAACTTAACAGAGGATGTGAATGACCTCTACAAGGAGAATTACAAACCCCTGAAGAAAGAGATCAAGGAAGACTACAGAAGGTGTAAAGATCTCCCATGCTCATGGATTGGTAGAATCGACATTGTAAAAATGGCTATACTACCAAAAGCAATCTAAATGTTTAATGCAATTCCCATCAAAATTCCAATGACATTCATCACAGAGACTGAAAAATCTATCCTAAAGTTCATTTGGAAACACAATAGACTGCGAATAGACAAGGCAATACTCAGCAAAAAGTGCAATGCTAGAGGTATCACAATACCTGACTTCAAACTATATTACAAAGCAATAGCAATAAAAACAGCATGGTACTGGCACAAAAACAGACATGAAGACCAGTGGAACAGAATAGAGGACCTGGATATGAATCCACACACCTATATCCACCTCATTTTTGACAAAGGTGCCAAAAACATAATGATGGAGAAAAGACAGCCTCTTCAACAAATGTTGCTGGGAAAAGTGGTTACCCGTCTGCAAGAAACTGAAGCTAGATCCATGTCTATCACCCTGTACTAGTATCAACTCAAAATGTATCAAGGACCTAAATATCAGATCTGAAACTCTGAAGTTACTACAGGAAGGAGCAGGAAATACTCTGGAACTAATAGGTATAAGCAAGGACTTCCTCAATAAAACCCCAGCACCCAGCAACTAAGAGAAAGAATGGACAAATGGGACTATATAAAATTAAAAAGCTTCTGCTCAACAAAAGAAATGGTCTCCAAACTGAAGAGACCACCCACAGAGTGGAAGAAAATATTTGTCAGCCATACATCAGTCAGGGACTGATAACCAGAATATATATACAGGGAACTTAAGAAACTAAACTCTCCTAAAATCAATGAACCAATCAAAAAATGAGCAAGTGAACTAAACAGAACTTTCTCAAAAGAAGAAATTCAAACGGCCAAAAATAAATGAAAAAATGCTCACTATCTCTAGCCATAAAGGAAATGCAAAACAAAACCACACTAAGATTCCACCTCACCCAATAGAATAGCCATCATCAAAAACAACATGTGTTGGCGAGGATGTGGAGAAAAAAGAACCCTAGTACACTGCTGGTGGGAATGCAAGCTGGTGCAAACACTCTGGAAAAAAATTTGGAGGCTTCTTAAAAATCTAAACATAGATCTGCCATGTGATCCAGCAAATCCACTGCTAGGGATATACCCAAAGGAATGCAACACAGGTTACTCCAGAGGCACCTGCACACCCATGTTTATTGCAGCACTATTCACAATAGCCAAGTTATGGAAACAGCCAGGATACCCCAATACTGATGAATGGATCAAGAAAATGTGATATTTATACGCAATGGAATTCTACTCAGCCATGAAGAAGAATGAAATCTTATCATTTGCCAGTAAATGGATGGAACTGGAGAACATTATGCTGAGCAAGGTTAGCCAGGCTCAGAAGAGCAAAAATTGTATGTTCTCCCTCATACGTGGACTTTAGATCTAGGGCAAATACAGCAATGTGGATGGACTTGGATTATATGCCAAGGGGAGAGCACATACAGGAGATATGGGAACAGGTAGAAAACCCAAAATATGAAAGCGCTTGATGTCCCCACTCCAGAGGAACTAATACAGAAACCTTAAAGCAACAGAGGTCAACATGAGAAGGGGATCAGGAACCAGTGTAAAGATCAGTCAGAAATGAATCAACTTGGGTTGTAACACATTTGTACATGGAAGCAATGCTAGGAATCTTTCTGTATAGCTATTCTTAACTCAATTAGCAAGAAATGCTTTGTCTCTCTTATTATGCTTATGTCTTTTCTTCAACAACATCAAAGATAAGGACAGAACAGGACCTGCCTAGAAGCAAGAGCAGGAGTGGGGGAGAGGGTGGGGGTGAGGGGCAGGGACAGAAATGACCCAAACAATGTATGCACATGTGAATAAATAAATAAGTAAATAAAATAAAACATGCATGCTAATATTTATTAAGGTTCTAGTCAAAATTGCCCCAACGGGAAACCAATAGGACACACTTCAAAATGTGAATGGATAAACTCTGTTACATTATTATGAAGAAATACTACTCTGTAATAAAAAGGAATGAATATTGATTTATATAAGAACATTCATGAATCTTGAATGCACTTTTCTAAATAAAGAATACAAAAGCCTCATAGTGTACAATTTCATTTACTCAGCCTTCAGAAAAAGACAAATCCCTAGAATGGAAAAAAAGACTACCTCAGGTTAGAAAGTATATAAGATTGAATACAAGGGAATCTGTGGGGTGATGTTTTGTTGAGTAATGTGAGAGACACATGACTCTATGTACTGGTAAAAACAAATATAACTGCACTTGACTTTATTCAATTTAAATTTTAAAAATCCATCAGGCCACATGGGTATTCTCAAAGGACAGGCAAAAACACTCTAATGGGCACTGTGGCCTAAGTGATGGTGATAAACAAGGCTTTGCTTGTACACTGAAGACTAAGCACTACGCACAAACTCTACAGTTGGTAAATCTGTTTCACACAGTGATATTAGTAATTCTGAAACTATTACTTATAACATGTTAATATTAATAAATTAATAAATACCATATGTATTGTGAAATCCAGCTTTCTCATGACAAGTGAAAGAAGTTTCAAATAAGCACTGGGGGAAAGTTAAATGAACTCTGTGATGCTTGTTTGAAGAGCAAGGTATCAGTGTGAACTCACATTACTTTAATAGATAGGTACATAAAACATTAATTCAGATGAGTGTGTACACTATGTTAGTATGGTCTATGTCCTCTGAGAAGACCTGGAATCTGTGATGCCTGAGCAGTAATGAGCACACCTGGAGCCCAGATCTTAACACATGAACACCATTCACCACTAAAAGTCATCAGCTTTCTTTAGATAAGCAATTCCTGGATTGGGGCAGGGGAAATGAATCATGGGTACCAACAAACTACAGAAATATTCAAAGCAAACTAACCAAAAACAAGCAAAAAGAATGAAGATATTTCATAAGGAGAAATATCTCTCTGAGAGAGAGCCCCTGATGGCCACAGCAGGAAGAATTTGAGTCACTAAAAACAAAGACATAGTATTAGATATTAATCCAAAAAAATTCATATGTCCACATATAAAAATCAAATAAATAAAGTGGAAGAACTAACACTCTTCCTTGAGGAAGTCTAATTAATAAATATTAGAAGAAGCAACAGAAAAAGAAAATCATCAGTAGAATAACACAGGAGAATTAGAATCAAGTTTAGAAGCTAGCTAGAGACAGATTACAGCTCACAAGAAATATATGGCAGGATATTCAAAGATGAAAGTGTCACATCAGGAAATGATTTTGTATAAGTGAAGGTGAAGCAAGGGTATGCTGATAACTCCTCACTGGCATTCTAGAGAATTCCTCCATCACATTGCTTTTCAAAATGTGATCCAGAGACCAGCATCATTCATACCAGTATCATTCAAGTATTAAAAATTCAGAAATGCAGAATCTTTGCCCCCTTCTTCAGACATACTAAAGAAGAATTCTGTATTTTTCTATGATATCTAGGCAATTGGTAGGAACTATGAAGTGTAAGCAGCTCTTCTATAGGGCTCCTGGGCTTAGAATCTTTAAATGTACCAGGCATATATGATGGTAAAATTATGAATTATTATTATGTGTACTCATTTATAATTTTGTTTTAATATTTTAATAATTTGATTTTTTAATTTATAAAATGGTTGTAATGGTTAATCTAGAGTATTGTCTTGACTGCATTGAGAAGTACCTATGAAATTAGTAAAGCACACCTCTGGGTATATCTGTGAGGGTATTTCCAGAGAGGATTAGATCATGAGTACTCTGGCTTAATAAGCAGACTAATCACTGATGGGTTCATAAAATGGTGGCCTTATTGGAAGATGATGAAAAGTAGGAGGTGGGACCCGATAAAGCAGTAGCCAACTTAGAGAGTATCCTTGGGGTTATATCTTCCCAAGCCTCTTCCTGTATTCCCCCTATTTCCTATCTGCCATGATGACAACTCTCCATCACACGTTCCCAGCACCATGATATTCTTTCTTCCCAATGCATGATGGCCAGATGGCCATGGACTGAACACTCTGGAATCATGAGCTAAAATAAATCTTTCCTGACTCAGGTTGTTTTTGTCAGGTATTTTGTCACAGAGATATTAAAAGTAACTAATATAATGGCATAGCTAAAATATAGTCTTTGAATAAAATATGACTACTATTTAAAAATTGTAATATTAAAATCTAACTTAAAGGTAGATTTTTTAAAAGTGTAGTCTAGAATGTTTATGACAATCTAAAAAAATCTAACAGCAATGTCTTCTTTAAAGTAACTTTTCATTTATTACAACATTTTTGCTATTTTAAATTATATTCTATATTTGTGCCTTTTTCCCACATGCACAATTCTATTTCTCAAAGCAAATTCTAAATTAATGATGCATCATATACATAAATATAATTAAAATTACTGTTAGAGTGGTAGAAGCTTTAAAGGGATTTAATGTCACTTTAAAGTTACTTACACAACTATGAAACAAACACACAAAATTGCTACAGAAAGGCATGTCACACAAACAAGCAACATAAATAGCTTTTCCATTTCCTAATAAACTCTATTGTTAAAAATTCAGAACATACCTCCTGTGTTTTTTAAGCCATAACTTCTCCATGTAGGACAGACTGTCTTCAGTAAATTCGACATTAATTGGTTCTCTCCAAATTTTCAGATTAGTTTGCACTTCACACCCTCCCAACAAGACTACAAAAATAAACATGATGTGAGTAATTAATGAAGCCAAATTACTGTATCTTCTCTCCAGATATGGAACTCATCACTTTTGGAAAGGTATGTGCTTTGGTATTTGTCTATATAGTCAGTGGGTTAAAGTCTAAATAATGCTGAAGTGCTATGTCTTAGTGATCTAATAAATAGCTGTATAGACAGATTTTTTTAAATAATCTCTTGAAATGAAAGGATCATATAGTTCTACAGCAAGTAATTCTTTTAAATAAGAATAGTAAATACAAACAGATATCTTGTACATTTTATATACACACACACACACATACAAAGGTATCATGGATGTCAACAATATTTACACATTATAGGAAAATAAATAACTCAGAATGACATCAGAGAAAACAATCTTTCTCATGAATTTATTATCTACACAGCAATTTATTCCCAGATGTTAGTTATTTCTGAAGAACTACTAAACTAAAATCACTATTGTTATTCATTTAAAACTTATAAAGATTTCTGAGAATTAAAGCAGTATAAATTTGTAATGACTAGTTTCTCCATCCTCCCAGATACTGCCCAACTCTCCAAGTGGAAGCATCTCAGGAGAAAAATGTAGGAGAAGAAAGAGGAGTAGAAAAGATGAAAAAAAAAATTTATGAATTCTGAAATTAGAAGGAAGTCCCAACCTTTTACTTTAACAATTAGGTTTCAGAAACAGCCAAATGCCAACCATAAAAGTAAACTGAAACAATGGACATTAACAACCAGAATCCACTGAACTGAAAGAGTAAGAATTAAGAATATGAGCAATTGCTGGGAGTAGAGACTCACTGCTATAAGCCCAACTACTCAGGAGACAGCGATCAAGAGGATAGTCATCTGACACAAGCCTAGGCCAAAAGTTTGTAAGACCCATCTCGATTAATAAGCAGTGTGAGTGTGGTGGTGTGCACATGTAATTCCCAGCAGTGTGTGAGGCCATAGGTAGGAGGATCTTGTTCTAAGGCTGGCTCTCAAAAGGGAGATCCTATCTGAAAAATAAAAGTATAAAAGGGCTGGAGGTGGGGCTCAAGTAGTAGAGCACCTTCCTAGCAAACACAAGCCTCTGAGTTCAATCTCAGGGCCTCCTGCCCAAAAAAAGAAAGTAAAAGAAAACAAGTGCAAATGGTAGGAAAAAGATATGCCTCACCATAAGTCTGTCCTATGACAATTGAAATGTTTATTGGCAGGACAGAAAAAGAAGGAAGGGAGGAAGGAAGGAAGGGAGGAAAGAAAAAGGCAGGCAGGCTCATTCTTATTATTTTGTTTTGCAATTCTGTCTGGTCAGAGAGAAGAGCCCCTGTGCTTGAGATACAACCCTCAAACCTAGAAAAGTGATAAGGAAGGAGTTAACTCACTAGCCTGTGATTAACTTTCCTCCCATTACCAATGGCACAATCCCAGGAAATAAAGATGAGAGGTGACCTGGGTTAATTTGCTTGTGAATGTCTTTGATAACTGAGCTTCATGGCAAATAGACTAATGATATTTGCTGGAGAACAATCTTTATCTCTGTAGGAGATTTAGCAAGATAACCCTTGCTTAAAATTGCTACAGTAAACAAATCTAGAATATATGAATTTATGAGGTGTGGCTTCCTGAAAAATGATGCATGAGCTATGTCACTTGGATTTTGACTTTTTTCTCCCCCGTTTTTTCTGTTTGCTTTTACTGACTTTCTTTTCTGAGGTTTTGTGTGAGATTCTCCATCACTCATCTTGATGGGCTCATGGTATTTTCCTTAATACATAATGTAAAAGTCCTAAACTGAAGTGCTTGAGAGGAGCAGGCAGGAGACCAATGAGGCTGAAACTAAACAGTCAAAGGGAGAGAAACAGGAGTGAGACCAAAGATATAATATGCTTTATCTCAACTTGAACATTCTAGGCCACTGAAAATGCGTAACCGTCACACTAAAGGAAATGAGCTTTTGGAATACTAAAATATAATCAAGATAGAAATCATAATAGAAATAACTATACAACTTGGATATTAAAACACACCACTAAGCTAAATGACCTAGAAACAAACACAAAAAAAGATGCTCAATGTAATTTGTAATAAAAGGTATACAAATTAAGTATACTTTTTCATCTCTATTAGACAAATAAATTTTTAATCTGACAACTTTGTTGGTGATAATGAGGAGCAAACAAAACTACTATATACTTCAGATGGGAGCATAAATTGGCACAAATATTTTGCTGAATAATTCAGCTTTATGTAGTATAGTTGAGGTCATGCACACCAATGACCCACCTACTCCACTCTCAGGTGTACACATCCCTAGGAATGTGCGCAGGGGTGTAGTTGGAAACCTGCACAAGAAAATGCATAATAGCATTGTTTACCTTGGCAAAAATAGGAAGCAACCCAAGCAATCATCAGTATTTGAACAGGTGAACAGTGGAATATTCATATAGGGAAAGACTATACACAGTGAAAATAAATGAAATTCAGCCCTGCACATCTTCACGGGTGAATCTTATTAGCTTAATATTCAGTGAAATAAATAAGTCAAAAAAGAATACATCTGCCATAATTCTACTTACAATGTTCAAATACATGCAAAATTAACAATATATTATTGAATAACCCAGGAAAATCATGGGAATGGAAAAACACAAAACTCAGGTCAGTCATAATCTTAGGAAGGAAGAGGATGGGAAAAGTAATGGTGTGGTCAAATGGAATAGGGGTTGGATTCCAATTTTTACATTAGTGACAGATTCACAAGTGCTTATTAGTTGTCCTCCATAAATTATATAAATTTTGTAAAGGCTCCTTTTGTATAGAACCTGTTATGAAAAGGAAAACAGAAGTATATACACAACACATACATAGTAGTGGTTAATCATATACATAACATCAGTCATACGTATAATTCTCTGGGCCAAATAAAATTAGACATTATCTCATCAGTAGTCCCTATCTTAATGCTTTCTCCACAGCAACTACACTGCCAATCTTACTTCCTTATTAAAAATACTGTCCTCAGATGTCATAGGGTCAGTCTTTCGAGGTCAACCCCTTAGAACACAGAATGCAGCTAGACTAGCCAAAATGAGTCTGGATGGACACACTGAGAAGAACCATCAATAGTTCATATATTTTCCACTTAAACTACCATTTTTCTCCTTCACAATTTTTGTAAAAAAAAAAAATCTGTTTAAAAGAGGGAAAGCAAATTTCTTTAGTTACTGTATATCATAAAGAGATTTCAATTTATTGAAATTATGCTTGGCACCACTAATTCACTTCACTTTATAGTAGTAGGCAAAAAGGATGAAAAAACAAATCATTAAACAAAAACCATAGTTGCTACAGTCTCCTTTTTTTTTGCAATACTGGGGCTTGAATTCAGAGGCTACACCTTTTTTTTAATTCATTTATTCATATGTGCATACATTGTTTGGGCCATTTCTCCCCCTTGCTCCCCCACCCACTTCTTCTCCCCCAACCCCCTCACTTCCAGGCAGAACCTGTTCTGCCCTTTTCTCCAATTTTGTTGAAGAGAAGACATAAGCAATAATAAGAAAGACATAGTGTTTTTGTTAGTTGAGATAAGGATAGCTATACAGAGAGAATCCTAGCATTGCTTCCATGCAAAAGTGTATTAAAACCTGAATTGGCTCATCTCTACCTAACCTCTTCACTACTTCCTGGTCACCTTCCCACATTGACCTCTATTGTTTTAAGGTTAGTGTATTAGCTCCTTTGCAGTGGGAACATCAAACACTATCAAGTTTTGGGTTTCCTACCTATCCCCATTCCTCACTCCCATATGTGCTCTCCCCTTACCATGTGACCCAAGTCCAACCACATTGCTGTATTTGCCCTAGATCTAAAGTCCGCATATGAGGAAGAACATACGATTTTTGGTCTTCTGAGCCTGGCTAACTTTGTTCAAAATGATGTTCTCCAGTTCCATCCATTTACTTGCAAATGATAAGATTTCATTCTTTTTCATGGCTGAGTAAAACTCCATTGTGTATAAATACCACATTTTCATAATCCATTCATCAGTATTGGGGCATCTTGCCTGTTTCCATAACTTGGCTGTTGTGAATAGAGCTCCAATAAACATGTGTGTGTAGGTACAGAGGCTACACCTTGAGCCACTCCATCAGCCCCTTTTTTTTTTCATTTTTCTTTTATTATTCATATGTGCATACAAGGCTTGGTTCATTTCTCCCCCCTGCCCCCACCCCCTCCCTTACCACCCACTCCACCCCCTCCCTCTCCCCCCCCAATACCCAGCAGAAACTATTTTGCCCTTATTTCTAATTTTGTTGTAGAGAGAGTACAAGCAATAATAGGAAGGAACAAGGGTTTTTGCTGGTTGAGATAAGGATAGCTATACAGGGCATTGACTCACATTGATTTCCTGTGCGTGGGTGTTACCTTCTAGGTTAATTCTTTTTGATCTAACCTTTTCTCTTAGTACCTGTTCCCCTTTTCCTATTGGCCTCAGTTCATCAGCCCCTTTTTGTGAAGGGTTTTTTTGAGGTAAGGTCTTGCAGAACTATTTGCCCAGGCTGGCTTTGAATCGCAATCCTCTTGATCTCTGCCTCCTGAGTAGCTAGGATTACAGGTGCCCAGCCTGGTCTCCATGTTTGTAGGTGGTTTTGAAGACCAAAATGATTTGGTTATTGTAACTTCCTTCCTCTCATCCCAAGATTCTTCTCACTCTCTACCAGCATCTTGGCACTTTTGGTTTTTTTTAACCTGGTGTAGTAACCCAAATATTCATTCTCAAAAGACATAAGAACACATAAGCCCTTTCTTCACTGGGTTACCAGTTTCCCATTGACCATAATTATTGAATATAGGATGTGTCAGGAAGGTGTCCTAGTGAATCCCTGGGTTCCAGACAGAGTCAATCTTCTTTCAGTTGTATAGCAGCAAAACAATTGCTTTTTAGGTGATTAAGCTCAACCAACAAGGTCCGTACAGTGACCCTTCCTACTAGGTAGCAACAAAACACCAGGAGGTAGTCTCAGCTTCTGAAGTAGTGGGAGCATTACTAGAGTTTTGTAGAATATATAGCACTCTAGAGGAAAAGCAGCCCAACCTTATGATATTGTTTCCCAGCCAGGCTTACACTGAGCCTTCTGTAAGTCATTCAAGGGAACTATCAAAAGACATGCTTCTGGACAATGTGGCAGATGGTAAAATAAAAAAATCTCAGATATTAGCTCTATCTTTCATAATGAGTGTCTTGGTCTAATGCAATGTTATATGAGGATGTGATGGTGACAAATAAGGTTCCCATTGCAATACATATTGCAAGCAGAGAAAGCAAATGTGTGTCTAAAATACGTGGCTTTTCCCGTGAAGATAAATCACTGCCCCCTTCATGATACAAAAGTTTCAGTATAATAATCCTGTTACAGATGCTCCCTGCTCACCAAATCTACAGATCATCATGCCATCAATCTAATGAATATGCATTATCTATGCAATTTCATGATAAACAAGATCCTTTCAGACTACATAATGCTAGAAAATAGGCGAGGGAAAGTAGGTCCAGAATGAGATTGTGAAGGTATACTCTTACCCCTGACACATGAAATTTTAAAATATTTCTTACTGTCTTTAGAGATAGAAATAGAAAAAGAATACATTTGCTGAGCCAAGGGTCAGCAAACTATAATTCATGGCCCAAATCTGACTCCTTATTTTCATATGACCAAATTTCTGTGTTCAGAAATAAAGTTTTGTTGGGGTACAGCTGTTCATTCATTTATAAATCATCTATGACTCCTTACATGCTATGATGGCAACATGTGCTAGCTGAGCAGTTGTGAGTGGCTGGCTTATAGGACAGAGTTACCAAGGTTTGAAGTCACAAAGAATACACTGTTTTTCTCCACTAAAGAACCCAGGATCATCTTAATCTAATCAAGTCTGTTTTAAACCAATCATTCTCCCATAATATTAGCTTTGGGGCCAAGTATGAAAGTTTTTAAAAATCAGTGTTCCTGCATCTTAAATATTTAATAATGGCATTAATCTGAAATTTCCAGAAACATAATATCGCTTCAGGCATATTAGTTTTAGCAATTCTGGTACCTAATATGTATGTATACTTTATGCCACAGAGTAGACTGCCAATGTAGGGATTCTTTGCCTTACTATTACAAATATCTAGGAAAATGACCATACAAGGAGACCTCACTCCCAATGCACCCAGTAAGAGATAGAATCAAGACAAGACTCCATTTATCACCTCAACTCTGTAATCCTTAACACCAACTGGCAGACTATGGTAGTATTTAGAGTTCTTAAGGAAAAGTATTAACTCAAAGTTAGACTATATAATGTCTGTGAAGTTCTGTGCATTGCCTTTCTTCATTGTATATTTATCCTGGTATATAGCCATAAGTTCTGCTAGCAAAGGCTCAAAATAAGTTAAATAGTGTATACTTGTGGCCACATTGTAGGGTAATATAATGGACCCAACTCCTTCCTCAATTAACTCAATTAACTTTATGGAACACCATAAAGTTCTGAAATCCCCATATAGTGGCCCAGATCATGCTTCTGTCCACAAAACAGAAATTTTCTATTTTGTAGTTTGTACAACATTTTCATTTCTAGGTGCCCCAATTAGCATCAGAGATATGTGAATTGAAACATCCTAATTACAACACTTTCCTGCACCATATTTTTCCACAATTTTGATGATGATATGCCTATTTTGTCTCTACCATTCCAGGGTTCCATTATTCTTTTGAAATCAAGAAACTCAGTTCCATTGAAGCATTTCCCTATGGAATCATCTTTAGCCTATAGAAGAAAACCACGCTAAACCTGTATAAGAATGACAGCACTCGGTGACTTAGTAATGAAAGGGTCCCCTGGGTCATCATGGAATGGAAAAGATAGCTGAGTAACTTGAACATTTTCAATTACAGCATTCCTATCTCCCAGAGCCAAAATTCTTCCCCTTCAAAAAGTCAGGGAAGTTCCAGCATCTCAACCTCTTTTACTGTAAAAGCACATCCAGGCTTTATTTAATAAGGCAACATGGAAGAATATTAATCCCATTCCTGCAGTGTTAGAGCCAACACATTAAGACCAAATCCTGTGTAAGTACCTCTTTATTGATAGTCCCCACCTAATCTGATCATGCATTTTATCTTCCTTAATTTATCACTGTTGAAATCTCTTCCTTTACTTGCTTCCTAGACTCAAGGGATACAATTGACACAGTGCCATAACTTCAGTGCATGCTGTCTTCACCTGGCATGGGCCTTAGCATTGCTCTTTTCCACTCAAGTTAAGATTGTCATTTGATTGATTCGTTGAACTCCTTTTATTGTGCAACTTTCAGAAGAGGTTGTGGGTACATTAGCACATCGTTTTTCCCCAGGACATAGTACGTACTCAATATATGCTGAAGGAACTTATTATGAGAGGAATGTTATATAACTCTAATATCTAAAATATAAATGTTCTATAACAATTTTTTCAAAATATTGACAAAAGATAAAATAAAAAGTATTGATCAAAAATGACCAATAATTATTTCCCAAGTGATGATGAAAGCCAGGGTAAAATGAGTTATCATTTATTATCTATTAAATTGAGTAAAGATAAAGACATAGAAAATATGTGGTAACAGCCAACTCACACACTACCAGTGAGAGTGCAATTAAAATGGTAGTCTTCTTAGAGAACAATCTGACAATATTCATTAAAATTTTATAAAACAAATCACCCACTGAGGTAAAATTTCTACATTTACAAATTTATATTATGGCTTATACTCTCTCTACAACAAAATCAGAAATAAGGGCAAAATAGTTTCTGCTGGGTATTGAGGGGGGAGAGGGAGGGGGCGGAGTGGGTGGTAAGGGAAGGGGTGGGGGCAGGGGGGAGAAATGACCCAAGCCTTGTATGCACATATGAATAATAATAATTTAAAAAAGATGATTAAGTGGCCATCATAACTTCTTTTAATAATACTGAGAATTAGAAAAAATACCCATCAATACAGACCTAATTAAATGATGCCATATAAAATACTATGCAGCAGTTACAAAAGGTGAATATTACCCATGGCAGAATCTCAGTGAAAATATATCTTAGTAACACACATAATAGTACACTACTTTTGCTCCTGTAAGAGTGCATGTGTGCATGTCTATTGAAGGACATGGAACAAAAGTTAATGTTGGTTTTCTCCAGATGGTAGAGAATCAGGCTATTTTTATTTTCTTCTTGGTACCTTTTAGTTGTAACAAAGTCTTTTCATCAAATAGTTATTTCCACAAGAAAGACCAAGGTTTAAAAAAATGGTTTTTTATTTCTGATCTGGTGATTTCTCCATTTGGTTATTGGTATTGTTTTAAATTTAAGAAAGTGTTTCTACTGAAAACTTAGTCTCTTTAACAGTATAAAGTAAAAAAGTACATCAAAATATTACATTGCAAATATAAAACACATCAATGAGAGCTGAGGTATGCATGTACTACTAAGAAAAGAGCACAGGAATAAAATCTAGGAAACAGTAATTAAGTTGATGTGTCATGAATGAGTGTAGAAAAGAATATTAGAAGACTATTATTACTAATAATCCAATTATAATTGAGAAGATGGTGTGTGACATTTTAGCATTAGGAATTATACTGTGTAATAAAGGAGGAATAATCAGGAGAGTTCCTTCACTTGAAAAGAATGAAACAAAAATGGTAAAATTAAGTGCCTCCATCAAGCAAAATACGTGAATGAAATTTCTTGATTAATATTTTATATTCAGTGAAAAACACCTAGAAGAAATTATAAGATGCTGAGTAATAAAATGAATAAATTGAATACTTTATCAACATTATTTTCCTCAAGAAATACTGGGAAACGTCAAGCTACTATACATGTCAGTCATCTAGACCTTCAATGTCTCGAAGATGGGAAAAATTAAAACAAGAAATACTTCTGCAAAAAGAAAAGAAAAATTTCAGATACAAATTGATTCTCCCACTGAAGTTCACAGTGGTTCTTAAAATCATATTGTTTCAATGTACATATAGAAATGCTTCAATTCTCTCAAAGATTCTCCCATTTTATGTGTCACAGTTATAGTTCTAAAATGTAATAATTGTACTAACAACTATTCCTGCTAGGAGAGAAAAAGCTGAAAGACTCTAATATTCCATCCATTTGACCTTCTAAATTTACATAGTAAACAAATGTGAATCCCCACAACGCCTAATTCAGGGTCTATAAATATTACATCACTATTCTCCCAGTAAAGTTCCAGCAGCCTTTCCATTTCCATTTTCATCTGCCAATGATCATATAGTGCACATAAAGACACAGGGAATGGTGATAAATGAAGTCATCTCTATAGCATGCATGTCACGATAAGGACCATACCTGGCTTTGTTGATTGTGGGTTCTGTTTCTCTTGGTCATTATGAGTTCCAGCTCTCCACTGACTTAATGCTTCCTGAAAGGACTGGGCAGAAGCTTCTTCATCAAACAACCCCTCACGCAAGAGCCTACCCTTTGGATTTATGCATTCATCTCTTTTTGTTGTAATTTCTACCTAAACCAATGAAAAATGTATTAAAGTGGGTCTCATAAAATTTTCTGATACTTTAAAATACAATGAAACTAATTACTTGTCATTTTAAATCAGACATATTTTAACTTGAATAGTATGTTTTTAGCCTGACTTATTTAAATGCTTTACTGTTTTCTTTAAAACTCAATTGGCAATTATAAAAGTTCTCTTCAGAAATTAATAATACAAAAATGACTTGTCATGCTAGTCACCACCATTCTCCCAGTAAAGTTACAGCAGCCTTTCCATTTCCATTCTTCCCTCTGGCTCCCTGAAACCTTCCCATCACAGAAACAGCAGATGTGTTTTGTTTTATTTTGTTTTTTAAAAACAGGATCTCTCTATGTAGCTCAGGCTGGTCTTGAGCTCATGATCTTCTTGCCTCAGCCTCCCAAGGACTGAGATTACAGGTATGTGGTACCATACCTCCTAGAAAGAGCAGTTTTAAAAATGTAAATCTGATATGTCACTCCAATCAAAAGCTTCTTTTGACTGTGTGAAACTCCAAGTTTCTACTGGGACCCACAAGTCCCTACAGGACCTTGTAATTTCCTGCTTTGAACTCCACCACCTCCTCTTCTTCACTTCATTCTCATGCTTCAGATAAACTCACATATTTGCAGTTCTAAGTGCCCATCAGGTGCATTCCCTCTTCAGCGTCTTGCACTAGTGTACGCAAAACCTGGAATAAGCTTTCTTCATGCCTTCACTGACCCATTCCCCATCCCCCCAACATTTCACTCATCTGTTCAAATGTCACCTTACTCAAAGAGTCCATCATTTTTGATCCTAAAATAATGGCCCTTCATATTCCCATTTTCTAATCCTTAACTTTTATTTCTCTCCCCATAATTTACCTCCATGTGAATTTATTCTCTATATTTATTTATTGATTGACTTTCCCCATTAGAATAAACCAGATTGGGGATTTTATCTTTTCCCCCAATGCTAAGAGCAGCGCCTGACAAAAAAAGCAGGTGCTCATTAAAAGTTTGTGGAATAAATGATCAAATTTGTGAATGCTTATAAAACACAGCATGAGAAAACAGAAGCAAGATTTTGCAGTTATCTAGTGAATTAGAAAAAAATAGTCAAATTAGGAAAACCCACAAGATAAAATCCACACCAATGGCTGAATTCTCAAATGTGGATTACCTGCACTGACCAAATTGTTAAAGATCTGCTGTGCATCTATTAGACACAAGAAGAAAAATCTTATGGTCAACACTGAATTGAAAAATAAATAGATAAACTGGTGGCGTGCAATGAAACTATTGTTAAAGATGCATACAACAATTTTAATATAAGCAAAAATATCTGAGAACCTGTCAAACACTAGATGCTGTGCTGCAGACACACAGGTTAATAAGTTCTCTCTACTTTCATATCCAGAAATAAGGGTAATAATTGCTCAAACATACATTGGTTATGATTATTGCATAAGATAAAAGCAGTAAAGCAATAAGAACATAAAGCATCCAATAAGTATTAGTTGCTGATTTGTCAGTATTAGATAAATTTGATAAATTATATAAAATGGCAGGCTTGAAAGAGAAATCTTTAAAGCCACAGCCACTGTGTAGTGATTAAATGCAGGTAATTTGAAGTCAGAGGTTTGAGCTCACATCTAAGTTCTCCTTTCAGTGACACCTTAGGCAATTTATAAAAACTGTGCTTTGCTACTATTCTCCCATGTGAAAGAAGAAAGAATAATTAAGAAATTATAAATGGAGCTAATTCATGTAAAATATTTATGGTAGTGTCTGGTCCTTGGTACAACATTGTAATTATGAGGCTGCAACTCATCTGGTGATTGTTAACAAATCATTCTTGGCAGGTATATTCAAAAGTGAAATACATGGCAGGTCAGTGGTTCACACCTGCAATCCCACCTACAAGAGAGGCAGAGATCACGAGGATAGTGGTTTGAGGCCATACCAGGAAAAAACAAGAGACCCTACCAAAAACAAAAAACTAAAACAAAAAGGGCTGGGATAGAAGGGCGTGGCTGAAGCAGTAGAGCACCTTACCAGCAAGTGTGAGGCCCTAAATTCAAAACCCAGTACCACCAAGAAAAGAAAAGAAAAGTGAAACCCATGAAAATATTCTGACTTTCTTGGAAAATTCAAGCATAGTTCCTCTACTAAGAAGGACTTCTCCTAGCAGAGAGCACATTTTCTTTCATGTCCTTTGAAGATGAGTTCAAAACTTGGTAGACTTAAGTTCAACACAGTCTTGGTCACCATGTAACAAGCTGTGTGGTTAACCGAGTTACTCAATTCCTGAACTGCAGGAAAAAGATGAATGACATTAAAAGAATAAGGATAATAACACATCAAAATTTTAATTTGTTTCTTACTAAGAATCAATATAAGTCTATTATAAAAATAGAGACATAAGCTAACCAAAGCTCATCCAGCACATCATGGGATGAGCAGTTAATCTGAGTTAGTGCCAGAATTTGGTATAAATCTGGTTTTAAATAACTGTGAAATTGCCTGTCACCTAAAACAGTTGGCAAGGTTTTTATTTTTTGCCTCTCTAAAGTCCTGAATATTATAAAGTTGTTATATTACATTGTGGCTTTTATTTTAATATTTTCCCAAATACCCATTTGATTCCTGACAGGGAAGAAATGTTAGAAAGTCATAGGCTCAAAAGATCATTAATCAAAAAGATCAATTTTCTGTGGAATCAAAATAATCTCCCTAAAAATGTTTTGTAGTTGATATATTTGATTAATAAAAAAACCAATCTGCATTAAATAACAATGTGATGAAGTAAACTCTGTAACCCTAGCTAAATACATAAATGACAGTCTTCATGGCCACTAAGACAGGAAACAATCCCCATTACATTTTCCTCAGCTTACCCCAGAGCTGCTCTCCTGCTGAATTGGAAATTTGGGTTTGTTCTGACTTTTACTGCCTTCTTTACTGGAATCATTTATTCCTCTGGGTTCATCTGGATTTACTTCCTTTATAAATCGATGTGCAACATCTAATACACTGGATAATATCTGAGATTTTTCCTATTAAAAAAAGAACAAAATATGACTAAAGAGCCTAATGTGTCAGCCAAAGTAATCTATAAACAGCAAATTAAATTTTCAGCATTCTGTGTTTCATAAAATTCAGTAAGTTTTAATAAATATTTTAAACAAATTGACATTTTTATCAACCCTAATAATAGTGACAGTGCTGTCTACTAAGGACACTAGTTTGGGCTAGATCTATTCTAAGCATCTTTAAAATATTATATCATTTAAATCCTTAAGATGACTGTAAAACATAACAACTTTTATCTCTATTTTAGTGATAAAGAAACTAAAGCATGGAGAGTTTAAATAATTTGCCCTTGGTCACATGGTGAGTGGGTGGCAGAGCTGGGAATTGATCCAGGTATATATAATTCTAATGACTCATAGCCTTTTTGCTATGTCAACCCCACGTAGAAAGGTGTGTTATTTTGTGCATATTGTGGCTAGAGAATTAAATGTATCTTACCTAGTAGGAGGCTGAATAAGCAGTAATGAGCATTCCTTGGTAATAAAAACATATTTAGAATGAATGTACTATTGCGATGTGCACATCCGGAAGTGCC
Organism: Castor canadensis; assembly: GCF_047511655.1. Classification (NCBI taxonomy): domain Eukaryota; kingdom Metazoa; phylum Chordata; class Mammalia; order Rodentia; family Castoridae; genus Castor; species Castor canadensis. The sequence continues at coordinate 101,639,922 of NC_133390.1, read as the reverse complement.
AGTACCTATAGTTCCCTACTAAACTCCAAGTTGATCCTCACTTTATGCCTTTGCTTGGGAGGCCCAATTACAAGAAGGCTCTCCCCCCTTTATCACCGAACTCCCTGGCAGACTCTGTCTTCTCATGGAATAATTCCAAGTGACTCCTGCAGGCCCCAGGCCCCGCCCCTCCTGACTGCCTTGTCACACTGAGCAGCTGTCACCAGGCCTTCCCATGTGAATTTTTCATTACCTTTTGGTGTCTATTCTATCATACCTTATAAGCTCATGAAAGGAAAAGCTATGATTTTAAAACTTTTGTATGGCAACCACAGTCCCTGGAAAATAGTGTATTGTAAAATATGGGAAGAAGGAGAGAAACTGCAGAATCAAAATAAAGAATTGAAAAAAGGAATTTTAAAACTTTGAATTTCAGAGGAGCATGCCTCTGCACAGTTAAATCTCAGGAATCCCTACTCTCAGAGGGGTCTCTACTCAGCAACTATTCTGGACAGACCAAGGATTGTGTGGGATTCTAGATCCCATCTGAGCTTGAACTGAATTCCAAGGAGGAGATTCAGGATCTTCAGAGGCCCTCTGAGAACCCAAATTAGGAAGACAAAAAATAGACCTTACTTCTTACCAAATGTCATGAAGACAGGAAAAATTCAGCAGGAATAAAAAATAACTATTTTGTAATCTCCCATGGAAATACTATTTTCATCTAGTTACCAACTTAAATAGATAAGATTATGTTGAAACTTTTCAGTTATGTCCTTTTATAAATATATTGAGATTCATTTCAGTCTGATTCAAGAATAAATCAGAGAACATCAAATTACCTAGTGTTACTCACACTGAATTAATAAATTACCTATGTAACTATGACCAATGTGGCCTATGCACTTTTATTACTGTCTGAACTGGATGCAGTGTGTGGCGCCTGCTCCAAAGTTTCCCACTGATCATCAAAAAGCCCATATAGATTTATATAGTCTTTATTTTTAAAAGAAATTCAGGTCAATGCTAATGCTTAGCCTTCCAGAAATAACTATTTTAACCAATAATTCTTAAACCAAATGATCCAACATAAGCCTGATTTCAAATTGCCTAGAGAAAAAGCCTGTGGATGTCAAAGGCAGTTACAGTGTCTACTTTTCACTTCATATCTGTAAAATATTAAAGGCAATAGTGTCAATTTGATATGAAATTTTCAAAATGGGGTTTCCATTTATGTAACATTTATTGTTAAATAAATACATGTGTATTTATTTAAATAAAACAAAACAAAGATTATTCTTGTCCTAAAATGTACCCTGCTATCAATGTTCCAGTAATTTTCAATTAGCAAATAAAAACCTCAGAAATAGCAAAAAAAATTTTTAAGTTAAAATTACTGCTAAAAAATCAGAGAGTGATGGATAGTTGATAAAATTGGATTTTATAGCTGAGGATCTTATAGTTCTATAAATTTAGTAGATAACTAAAGTGAGTACAATTTTAACAAATGGGAATTTTTTTCCTAGAATACCATACATTTAAGTATAATGCTCTCCATTGTAAGACTATGTATGCAAACTTTATTTCTCTTATTTTTAAACAATCATATAAGGAAACAAGGCAGATACTTTTTGGCCCCCATTACATAGACACAGAAACCCAATTTCAAAAAGCCTAGATCCAAGAAAAATGGCTACAAAAACACTGGACCTTGAATAGAATGAAAGTCTTCTTTCTTCTAGGCTAACTCCTTTTCCTGACTGAGTTCATGTTACCATCATGACACAAAACATGTACTTTACTTTGGTTTTCTGAAAGTGAGTTTATTAAATTTTATCATCAATAGATTTTAACATTGTTTTCCCACAAGATTACAATTCTTAATATAATTGCCTATGCAAGAATTAGGTGGTTTGTTTTTTGTTAACTTATTTATACCTGTTAATTTTTGTATTTGACCAAGTATATAAAAGTAAATTAATAGTCCTACCACATTAAAATGCAAGAAATAGAGGTTCTTCCCAATACACAAATAATAATCCCCAGAAGTAACTACTGTCAGCAGTGAAGATTATAACAATATTTAAAAGAGATTAACTATGTGTATTAAGTAGAACACTGTAGCATACATTAAAATATCTTGAAATTTTAAAAATCAACTCAAACATGTTTTTCATCTTATCAATATGAGAATTTAAATATAGCAATACAAATGGGTAACAACAGGAGAAGGGGACTGGAAGCGTGTAAAGTTACCTGTGCAATTACTCTGCATGTTAAAAATGTTTCCAAATCAAACCAAAACAGCTTTCAGGGCACACAGTAAACCATATATTTCACTGAAGCACAGAAGCTTAAACTAGAGCCAAAGAACGTGATTTACTGCCAGCATTTCCAGATCCCTCCCATCATTCACTACACTATGTGATGGTAGGATTTCATCTGGTAACTGTTCTAAATTCTCACCTGAAACTTTTTCCCCTAGAATGATATTATCTTTCATATTATACTCTAGAAGAATTCATCACTCTGACAATGTATCATTAATCAAAGTAAAGAGGGTTGATATTTTATAGCATTTTCCAATGGATGGCACCTTGTAAAAGTTAAGGTCCAAAAAAAGAAGTTTTAATTTAGTTTTTAAAATGGTATATTTTATGGTAATGCCAGTGCTTCCAAACTCCAGCTATCACCATCCAAATCTCTGCCTACCCCCTAATAAATATTAATGATCATCATATGATCCAGTACTTCCAATGCAAAGGAGTTCACATGTAGTGTGCACCTATGTCACTTTGCAAGCATGAAAAAAGAAGTTGGGACGTTTTGTTTGGTTTTGTCTGCGGGAGACGAGGGGATCTCTCAAACTCACAATCCTCTCACCTCAGCCACTCAAACAAACTCTCAAATGCTGGGATTACAGGCATACATACACTACCACAGCCCAATCTTCTTTCATGGTGTTAGCTTTCATTGATTTTCCAGCAGCAAAAACTTAGAAGAGGTTTATTTCAAGCACTGCCTCGCATTAAAAACTGACAATTCTAAACTCTTCATGTGAAGTTGGTAAACAAATATAAAGGTAGAGAAAGAGATACAGCCACACACCTAGAGAAAACATTGTATTGCAGCAGAACTCGAGAAGCATTATAAATGCATTGGTTGCAGTGAATGTTAAATACGGTTAGGACCCAGATAGCTTTAACAATCAAATCACTTTGGGAAGGTCAAATTGTGTACTAAATTTACCCAATAATATGCACAACTTTAATGTTTTTATGTATCAGTTAAAAATAAATTTAAATTGAAAAACTTTTCTTAAAATTTAATGTTTAGTTTAAATTCTAAAAATATGTGTATAAAAATAATTCTGTTTTTTAAAAAATACTTTCTCCTTCTTAGGAATATTTTCTCAAGTATAGTTTTTCTGATTTCTTTGGTGGAAGTTACTACACATGCAAGAGAGAAATAAGTAAATGGTGTCAGTCTAACTCTAAAGTGTGTATTGGTTCTTATGCTTTTCTTTTCCAACACATAGTGTTCTGTAGCAATCAGGGACAAGCTTTCTTATAATTAAAGCCAAAATCTTAGCAATAGATGAAGATCATAAGGAGGAAGCTAAAAATCTCCAGTTATGCCTCCTCTTAGTGAAAGTTCCAAGTATTGTAATGCTTCAATGACCATGACATTCCACTAAGCTAAACTCTCCAGGAAAACCACGAGTGTAGGTAGAGAAACTGTGAAGACCTGCCACCTCTAATATAAATCAACAGATTAAAAGGAGGCTATATCCTGATTGCTGAGATTTTTTTTTAATTTTGATGTAAATGTCTTCTGTTAGAAGCTAATTCCTACACGGTCCTAAAGGTGCATGTGTCTGCCAGCATGTTTCTATCTACACGTGCACTGGATACTTTGCAACACGATGACATAAGGACTCTGCTACCTAAAATCAGCGATAACAACACTCAGTCTCTCTGAGTTGGATGTTACATAGAAAAGGAGGAAAAACTAGCTACATCAAGCAGACAAGCTTTTCAAATTATCATGGGATCAGTAACAGGATGTAATAAATCCATTAAATTGCCACTTAGTAAAAACATCTTTGCAAAGTAAAAATAGTTTACTGATAAAATACACAACTTTTACATCCTAATCCATTAAATAAGTACAAAAAGATGAGCATTACCTCTTAATTTTCCAGTCTTAATATATATCTTCTATTTTTAGAGAAATTTATTTTGTTTGTATGATGAATCCACTCTTACAGATAAATTTAGTACAAATTTATTTCCTAAAAATAGGGTTGACCATAATCAACTCAATTTTCTATGAAAGTTTAAGAAAAAGATATATCATAAACGATTTTATCAAAGGTTTCATCTACTGTTAGGGTCAAAAGATAAAAGCAAAAAGTTAACAGCAGTTTAAGAAGAAAAGGAAAAGACTGAGGATTAAAGGGCAGGAATTTCCAGATAGCAGAAAACTAAGGGAAAACAAAATTTTAGCAAAATTTTCTATATAAATTTATAAAAATATAGATACATGAGAAAACTAATTACAGAGTGAAAGAAAATTGCAGTGGGGGAAAGCACAGTTGAATCATGTTTTAAAATCAAGTTCTGTTCATCATAGATCTAAAAACAGATGTGGTATTTGCACAAGTAGTAGAACAATATCAATAGAATAAAAAACTGCTCGTTGTACTATATAGAAATCAAATACCAGAAATGTAAAATTAATGCGTCCAAAATTTATTGCTTATTCCAGCAACATATAACGTTAAGCAGAACACAAGACACTTAGATTTACCTTTCCTGTAAAGGTCTGGCTTTTATCAAGTGTTATTAAACAAAGGTTAACATTATTATTCCTCTTTGACAGATAAAGAGATAATAAAAATGAACGGGGGTCTGAACATTTATAACTTACAATAAACGCAATTTATTATCCAATAGATAAATGATGTAAGTAAAAGTACACAATGTTTAGTGCTTCATAAAATAATATGTGAAAGTAATGAATTAAAACACATCTAATCCAGTTAAAGCATTTTTAAAATAAGACAAAATAGCATATAAATGTAAGAGCAATGTAAAAAATCGCAAAAAGTTTTTTAATTGCCTGGATTTAGGAAAAATAATAACATGGTTTAGGTTTAAATAATTGTGCTTTCCAAATTTTATTACAATATTAAAAAATTCTATACAAAGAACAATCTTAAAAGTAAATGAGAATAACAAGAAGCAACAAAGGAAATTCACACCTGCAACCTTGCTTTCTATTTGTGGTTTTGATGGCATATAATTATGCACTTTATTAATTATCTTAGCAAGTACTTGCTATTGTTTTCAGCTAATATTACATGTATAATGAATGCATCCAGATGAGTTAGCTGCTTTCAGCAATTATTCATATTTGAGCTACATGAGCAACAAATGATTTCATACTCAGTGATTTGAATAACAGGTTTTTAGACATAGTGGAATACATTCACTAACAAATAGCAATCAAAAATCTGTGATATTTGTTTTTTAAATATAGTATTGGTCATGCATCATGATTGGACAGCTTTTATCACATAAAGACCAGTAAGCATAAAATATAGCAGACTAAACTACTGTGAAACTCCTTAAAAAGTCATGAGACAGGAGGTACCATCTGAAAATTATAAAGCCTCCTCAAATATTAAGCATCAATGTGACTGAATAAAGATTCATGTATGTGGTTGCTCTAATGACACTGACAAGTCCCTCCAAAATTGATATTCTGCTATCTCTATTGGGATAAGGAGGAAGTGTCCTTATTTTTGAATGTACTGTAATAAATTGAGTTCAAAAACTTTAATTCACTGTTGATTTTACAAAAGCCTTTCAAAATATGTATTACTAAACTGCTCTTAAAAACAGCCTGAGTACACAATGCCCTGTTGTTAGCCAAAGGCATTATGCTGAAAGAGATCCCTAGGACTTGTTAATCTTCCTTACTTTAACCTCATACCCATGGAACAATGCCTCCCCATTTCCCCCTACTCCTGCCCATCAGCAACCAGCATTGCATTTCTGCTTCTGTAAGGTCGACTGTATTAGATAGCATGTATAAATGGAATTATGCAACATTTGTTCTTCTGTGCCTTATGTATTTCTCTTAGTGTGTCTTCTCTAGGTCCAGTTAAGTGCTCTTAAAACACACACACACACACAAAATACATACAAATCAAGGGACACAGGAAACTTTGGACAGTAATGAATATGCTTACTGTCATAATTGATTAATGATATCATGGACATATGGATATGTCAAAACCTATCAAAATATTTATAAATTAGATATGTGTAGGTTTTGTATTTTAAATATTCCTCAATAAAGTATTTTAAAATCCTAAATACAAAGGTAAACTTTTCAGTAATTCTTCAGAATTATTATTAACATTACTTTATTTTCTAGGCTTTACATGCAAATGGCACAGTATTGGGGTTCAATTTCTGCTAATATTTTATTCTGACTAGTAAAAATTAATGTATATAGGTATGAACAGAATACTTTTTATATCTATTGTCTTTAAACTGATCTTCTCAATAGCCCTGAAAGGTTCTGAGCTTGCATATATCAGTTTTATCTTAAAGGTTCCCACAGTATAAACATAACAGAAATGTTCTCCTCTGCCTTTCAATGATTCAGGCCACCTGTGTGTTAAACCTGTTTCATGCAGCTATCTTCTCCACTGTACTGGATGCTCTCTGTCACTTGTTTCTGTAACATACTCCCAAAGATCTTAGTCTTTACAGATGGTGCAATAGAAGCTCTACTTTCCCTTCTCCCTATCTCTTTCACTTGTCTTCAGTTCCCTTTCCTGATCTTTTCTTACTATTGGCATCTAAAAGTCATCACCCACATATAAATTCACTGATGTGCATACTAATAAACTGTTCCACATTTAAGTCTCCTTTAAAATTCTCTCAAAATTTCTCCAAGGAAGATATGTGGATGGCCACTAAGGCTCATAAAAAGATATTTAACAGCATTAGACACCAGGGAAATGCAGATAAATGTGGGTGTTCTCTTCAGTTTAGAGACCATTTCTTTTGTTGTGCAGAAGGTTTTTAATTTCATGTAGTCCCATTTGTCCATCTTTTCTCTAAGTTACTGGGCTGCTACAGTTCTACTGAGGAAGTCCTTGACTATATCTATTGTTTCCAGGGTATTCCCTGTACTAACTTCAAGGTTTTAAGTCTGATATGAAATCCACTTTGAGTTGATACTAGTACTGGGTGACAAGCATGGATATAGTTTCCATTTTCTGCAGGTAGATAACCTGCACAGCAACATTTGTTGAAGAGGCTGTCTTTTCTCCATCATATGTTTTTTGCATTTTTGTCAAAAATAAGGTGAGCATAGCTGTGTGAATTCCTATCCAGGTCCTCTATTCTGCTCCACTGGTCTTCATATGTTTTTATGCCAGTACCATGTTGTTTTTATTTCTATGGCTCTATAGTATAGTTTGAAGTTGGGTATTGTGATATCTCCAGCATTTCTCTCTTTGTTCAGTATTGCTTTGGCTATTCATGGTCTTTTGTGTTTCCAAATGAACTTTAGGATAGATTTTTCAATCTCTGTGATGAGTGTCACTTGGATTGTGATGGGAATTCGGTTGCACATGTAGATTGCTTTTGGCAGTATAGCTATTTTTACAATGTTGATTCTACCAATCCATGAGCATGGGAGATCTTTCCATCATTTGTAGTCCTCCTCAATCTCTTTCTTCAGTGGTTATAATTCTCTTGGTAGAAGTCATTTACATACTTTGCTAAGTTTATTCCTAGGTATTTAATTTTTTTGAGGCTACTGTAAATGGAATTGTTTTCCTATATTCTTTCTCAGTTTGTCTACTGTTGGTGTATAGAAAGGCTACTTTTTGTTTAAGTTGATTTTGTATCCTGATATGCTCCTGAAGCTGTTTATGGTGTCTAGGAGTTTTTGGGTGGAGTTTTTTGGGTCTTTGAGGTATAAGATCATATCATCTGCAAATAGAGACACTTTGGCTAATTTTTTACCTATTTGTATTCTTTTTATTTCTTCTTCTTGCCTTATTGCTCTGTCTAGGAATTCCAGGACTATGTTGAACAGGAGTGGGGAGAGTAAGCATCCTTGTCTCATTCCTAACTTTAGGGGAAAGGGTTTCAGTTTTTCCCCATTAAGTATGATATTGGCTATAGGTTTGTCATTTATAGCCTTTATAATGTTCAGGCACACTCCCCCATTCCTACTTTTCCTAGAGCTTTTATCATGAAGTGATGTTGAATCTTATCAAAGGCTTTTTCTGCATCTATTGAGATGATCAAGTGGTTTTTGTCTTTGCTTCTGTTAATGTGCTGTATTACATTTATAGATTTGTGTATGTCGAACCATCCCTTCAGCCCTGGGATGAAACTTACTTAGTCATGGTGAATGATCTTTCTGATATGTTGTTGGATTCAGTTTGCCATTATTTCATTGGGGATTTTTATATCAATGTTCATTAAGAAGATTGGCCTGTAGTTCTGCTTTTTGGATATGTCCTTGTCCTGTTTGGGGATGAGTGTAAGCTGGCTTCATAGAATGAGTTAGGCAGTGTTCATTCACTTTCTATTTCATGGAAAAGTTTAACGAGTGTTGGTATCAGTTTTTCTTTGAAGGTCTGGTAGAATTCAGCTAAGAATCCATCAGGTCCTGGACTTTCTTTTTTGGGAGAATCTTTATTGCTGCTTCAATTTCATTACATGTTATAAAACTGTTTAGGAGGTTAATATCCTCTTGGTTCAGTTTTGGATGGTTGTAAGTATCTAGAAATTTGTCCATTTCTTCAAAATTTCCTAATTCATTGGAATATATGTTCTCAAAGCAGTGTACCATGATTCCCTGGATTTCCTTAGTGTTTGTTGTTATCACTCCTTTTTCATTTTTGATTTTACTATTTGGGTCATTTCCCTCCTCATTTTAGTCAGATTTGCCCCTGTTTAAAAAATCAGCTATAAAATTCTAAGCAAAAATTATAATATTGCCTGAGGTTTGGTCCCTATAAGCCTGTTCATGCAAACAAATATACCCAACATATCCACATTTATATAGGCATATCTTTCTTTGAAGATACCAGAAAACATGGAATTTCAACTTTGATGGGCTCTTCTTTCATTATTAAACATCACCCTTATCAAAATTTCTTTACTTTTTTTTTTATGACATTGGGGTTTGAACTCAGGACCTTGTACTTGCTGGGCAAGTGTTCTACCACGAGACACACAATCCAGCCACTTTTTCTTTAATTATTTTTCATATAGGGTCTAGCTTTTCTGCCTGACCTGGTCTAGAATGAAAATCCTCCTACATATGCCTCCCACATACCTGGTATTACAAAAGTAAACCACCACACCCAACTTGTTTGTTGAGATGAGGATTTGCTAACTTTTTTTACCTTGGCTGGCCTCCCAAGATTTCTTCTTTCCAGTTCAAAACATCTTCATTCCAATTAAGTAAAGATACTTACCATAATTTATTGATAGTTTACTAAATCTAGCCTCCTCATGCATGTCATATTTCACAACAGAATACCCTTTGTTTTTCTACAATATTTTATTCTCTCTTGTCTCTTCTACCTGAGCATTTATTATTGAAAGGAAAATAATATATCATATATTTAAGTTTTATTTTGCATATAGTTAACTACTTACCAGAGGTTGAAGAAAGCAAAGAAACTTGAAACGTTTGGAATCACTGCCAAGTATAAATCAATCATAAATCAAAAAAAAGTCCTTTGAAGTTGTAATGTTAGTCAAAATGGAAATAGTAATAACTAGGTTGCTTTCAATGTTTCAGGGATTTATCTATTAAGTAAAACAAGATAAGCTGGTACAAAATGGCCCATAGCAACTGAGTCACAGGCCAAGCTGGGTTGTAGAATAAGGGATGAAATTGTGTACAAGTATTAAATATATCTACTGTATAATAACCAGAAATTGCATCGTAGGTTAGAAAATATGAAGTATGACAGAAATTGGCCTAGAATGCTTGCTCTTTATATGGTAATGCTTAATGTCCACCTATCACATGTCAGCCTTAATGTCTCAGATTAGGTATGAATTCAGCAGTCAACATAACCTCATAACATCAATAGCTACCAAAACAGTGAAAAAGTAAAAGCACAATATGCATGGTTAACAAGGGCCATGCAGGCAGAAATATTCACTCATTCATAATCAAGAGACCATTAATAGGCCAACTCTCAGCAACAAAAGCACTTGTGTGTAAGAGATAGGGGAGAACCATGGAAACAAGGGGAGAGGAAAAGCAAGATGACTGAAAAAAGTAAAAGAATAAAGAAAGGACAGAGATAGGAATAAAATGGCAAAAACTAGAGAAATAATTAAAGTGTAGAAGTGATGGCAGAGAAAGAATAAAGCCATGATCTGAGAAAAAGTCCTAACCAAACAGCAAATCTGGAGGATTGTACAGTTACACAAACTCAGTGAGCAGTTTGAGACTTCTTTCTTATTAAATGTTGCAATCTCAGGTAATCAAAATAATGGAAACGATTCACTATTAAATGGTGAAGCTGTATTCAGTGTGATCTACTTACTAAGATGGGAAGATGTATGTAAAACATTTTGAAATTGCTTGAAATAACTGTATTACTTATTCATTCATTATTGTATGTAAAGGTATCCAAGGTGTTTTGATATACATATACAAACATAAAGTACAGATACTCATGGTGTGATGGTTATCACTGTATAGTATATTTATATATCTAGTACCACACAGTTACTTTTCTTTTTCCTTGTAATAAAAGCACCTCTATATACACAATGGAAAATAATACTGCCTTCAAAAAACAGATAATGTAATTAATCCTACAACTTGGGTAAACTTGAAAATCTTAAGTGAATTAAGCTAAGCATAGAAAGAAAAAAGTGTTTTCACAATTTTTGTATTATGAATAAATGCACAAATTTACTTGAATTACTCAGAAAATATTGTCTGCTTCAAATTACTTCATTCCATTGCTGTCTCAGTGGATGAAATAAGGTATAGGTTTAGTTTCCAGTACAGGTGGTCTGTGCATACTGTGCTGAGTACCAGTATCACAATTCCACTTCCCAAAGAGTAAGTGCACTTACCAGGACTCACCCAAAGGCATCACGTTAGTGACATGTTTCTTGGGTTTGGCACTGTGTCTCACAGCTACATGGGAGGCAGAGATTAGGAAGATTGGAATGCAAGGCCAGCCCAGGCACAATGTTCATGAGACCCTCCCATCTCAACCAACCACTGAGCATAGTGGTGCATCTATCATCCCAGCTACATGGGGGGAAGCATAAATAGAAGGACTATAGTCAAGGCCAGCCTGGTCTTGAAGCAAGACCCCATCTCAAAAGCAACTAACCAAAAATGGCTGGCAAGCACAAGGCCCTGAGTTCAAATCTCAGGACCACCAAAAAATATATAGACACAGTTCTTTTTTGTTGTTGTTGTTGTTGTTGTTAGACACAGTTCTTTAGCATTATTTGACATTAGTTTTATAAATGAAAGAATTCTTGTGTTTGAAGAAGCCTGTCATGGATCCATGATTATTTTATATGTACTGCATTTTGTACACACACATATATATAGACTTCATTCATGCTAACATTTAGAGATAAATGTGTCTTCTACAATTTGAGATTCACTGGAAACTTAAATACCATTTTACTATTTGTGGCTTATCAACCTTTCTTCCTCTGCAATCAAAATCAGAAAATGTGATGCTGGAAGTGCCATAAATGTTCTTATCACAGAAAAAGAAATTAAAAGGAAAAAAAAGAAATCAAGAAAATGGTGATATGAAGTTTTTGATATGCTTATTAGCTTGATTTGGACAATTATTTCACAATGCTTATGTATATCAAAACATCAGATTGTAGCCCATAAGTATACAATTGGTATCTGTCAACTGTACCTTAATAAAGATGGAAAAACAGGCTGTGGGTTGCTATAAGTGCCCCATGCCTAGGTCTTACCTAACCCAGAGGGAGTTTATGTAAAAGGTGTATTTTTTTAATTATAAAAAAAGTGTAGTTAAAAATATACATTTTTACTTCCCTTATCTTTCTATATTTGGAATTTTATCTTTTTTTTACTATTTTTATTAACATACATTAATAGTAAAACAGGATTTCATTGTGATAATGACATAGCAGCACATAGTGTGCTTAGAACAAGTTCACTCCATTACATTCCCTTAACATCCCTCTCCCCTCCCTTTTCCAAACAGTAAGATTGTAAACTACAAAGAACACGTTCTTCTAGCTTAAGATATAAGATGGATTTTAATTATGCTACTATGGAATGAAAAGTGTTCAATGTTTGTAAAGCATCCTATATGTTGGGTTGCTTTTAATAAGAATGATTTGATACATATTATATCTTTTCTGGAGAACAGAAAGCCATATCACATCAAAATTGTGTGTGTGTGTGAGAGAGAGAGAGAGAGACAGAGAGAGAAAGAGAGAGAGAGTGAGAACAAACTCAGATAAATTTTGAGGGTTAAATACTGAAGATAAGGAAAGGAGCATGTCTCATTCTTCACTGTATCTTCCCTATCAGTCAGCACAGTGCTTAACTTCATTGAGTGACAACTCAGAAAAATGTGTTGAATAAATAAAGCACTGAATGAAAAATCCTTCCTATGAACTTACAGTGGAGTAGTCTGTACAGCATTGCTAAAAGGTCTGAACACTGAATGGTGACTTGAACCCAACCACACTTGGGAAAATGAGTCAGGTCTAGTACATGTTTTGTGACTATCGTAACTGACATCATGAGCATCTTTCAGAGCTAGTAATATTTACCCTGAGGGACATGTGAAGATTGAAATCTATCCAGGTCTTCTGAAATACAGATCTGACCACCAACTCCCCTTTAGCTACAAGAATCCTTAACGCATTTTACAAGGTCTCTGGAGCTCACTCGCTTTTACCTCCCGCGTCCTAGCACTGTATGAGGTCATTGCCTAGCACAACCCTGCTTCCTAGATCGTACTCGATACACACTTATTGAGTAAATTACTGTAAAATAAATTAAATCTGTGACAATCAGTGCACCATTAAATATAACAGTATATCTAACCATATTTATTGCTTAAGAACTAGAATTTTTAAAGCCATTGAACAGGGTTTGAGTTTAGATATCTTAAAGATTGGTGATTTTTTTAAAAAGGGCAATGAGTATAAAAGGTCCTAATATGTGAAAAGAAATGCAGAAACCTGAGAGATGAGTTTAGGAAAACTAAGAAATTTTTACTCATACACTAGATAGAAACAATACTTAAAGTAAGCCACGTGTTCATTTAAAACCACAATGGATAAAAATATAGTCTAATTTTAAATGTCAAGTTCGTGGATAGAATGCATAATCTAAAGACTGTAATCAAGCTAAGTGTTTCAGGAACTATATTAAAACACACTTTAAATAGCAAAATAGCATTTAAATTAGTGTTCAGTAAAATAAATTTAAGGTATATGTCAAGACTGTCTGTGCATAATACAATTTTACAAATTAATGTAAATCATCCTGAATTCTAGATAATGTTGTAAGTGTCTTTATGTTGAAACATTTTATAAATATACTGCAAATAAAGCATTTTAGAAAGTCATACCTGTAAGAGTGCTGTTCTGTGGAGCTTCAGTGCCCCCTTCTGGTGAATTTTAGCAAAACATCCTGAACAATAATCTTCACCACATTCAAGGCATACCTTCAAAGAAATACACATGACAGACAGTAGGTTTCTGAGTAAATATTTACATAAAGATGTCATTGTTCTCACATTTGTATCTAAAATTTCATGCCTAAATATCATCAGAATTGAGAAGCCCAAGAAAAACTCACTCATAAATACTAATTACTCTGATATCAAAGTAAATGTAATAGCTGCAAAGTAGGTGATAGATATGTGTGTTAGAGACATTTATGTAGTTGCAGTTTCTGAGTAAATTATAAAATTTCTATAGCATCAAGTTAAACTTCTTGACCTGATTTTTAAAAACAGCATATGTCTAGGTAAATATTTTTTACATTTTTATGATTTTTTATGACTTATTATTTTGTGACTTATTTATGACTTGTGTATGGATTTATATGAAACAATTTCAAACTATATGTATATACACACACACATGTATATATACACATATATATATAGATAGAGAGAGAGAGAGAGAGAGAGAGAGAATCCCTCCAGAAATCCTCATATACTTCCATGAAAGGTGCTCTTTCATGGGTGAGTCTCAAAATACAGTTCTGAATGTATTCTTACAAGAGCCCTCAAAGGAAAGAAAACAGAAGGAAAAAAAACCTGAATTAAATTGGATCATACTCTCCACAACGTTTATGACTAGTGAAATGATTACTAACAAGTTTGTATTTAGCTTCTAATTTCTCTATGATTTTAAAATGTAATTTTTAATATACAGATAAGTTATGTGATATACCTATACCTTTGATGGTAATACTGAAAGTAAAAGAGAAAAGAAAATGAATTTTTAACAGAAATGAAATTACTACTGTGCAGTTTTACCATTGCTGCAAGATCACCAACAACATGGTAAATAGCAGTACAAATGGCTAAGATCCCTCATTTTCTTCAGTTTGGTTCAGGTTACAAAGAAGGACCAGGAGCATGAAAAAGAAAGCATGAAGACTTGGAGAGAAGTCTCCACCGTTCTCCACCCTACTTCTTTCTTAGTATCAGAGAATAATAAATAAGAAGTAACTGGGTGAGGTGGGCAAGAGGACAGCTAAGTTCTTCAGCCTGCACTGGCTAATGGCAGACTGAAATGGGTACAGATGCTCCTCTAACTGTACTGTGCAGGCGAATCACCTGGGTTTTGTTACAATAACAGCTCTGGCTTAGTAGGCCAGGTGGGGTGGGGGGAGAACGTGATTTCCTGCATTCTCGCAGCTCCCAGGTGATACTTCTGCTGACATGGTATAGACCACACACTGAGTAACAAAGCATGAGGATGTATGAGACATAGCAAAGTAGACTCAACTCTCATTATAAATCATCCAATAGGAAGCTGAAGTTCATTAATTTTTAAAAATTACATTAAAAGTTTCTGCGTGACAACAGGCTATATACAATAACTCAGACAAGTTTATTAAATATAAAATGATTAGGACAACTCTAAAAAGCTTTAAAGATATAAGAAATTTTATATAACTGAAATGAATTCACAAAAGAGGAGCTAGGATGAAATAACATTAGCGATACCTACTTAATGAGCACTTGCTCATGGTTCTAGAAGCTGCATATGTTCAATCTCACTTCATCCTCACAAAACCCTTTTAAGGTTAGAAAAATGATTGTATCTCTATTGAGAATTTAAGGTAAGAAAGGAACATAAAAATTGAGAATTCGCCACAGTCATATAACCTAATGGTGGAGCCAGAATTTCAGCCCCAATGCCTGGCTCAAAGCTCAAGCTTTAACCATGAGAAACATAAATGGTAATTAAGTCAACCACTGGCCATTAATTGCAGCACTAATCCTTTATTGAAAAATCTTGATTAAAAACTGTAACAAAATTAAGTTTAATATTTCAAATAATTGAATGCCCTAGTGTTTCTCAGAATCCTAATGAATTTTTTCAAATGTGATTAACTACGTAGAACTGGATCTGTTATTTAAGAAATAGAAAAATAAACACTATCACCACATGGAAACCCTTTCTACTCTTGCTTCAAGAGCTACAGTCTCTCAGAGAAATCATGATTTAAAATATCCTAATTGCAAAATTTTTAAGTGTAAAACAAGTTTTAAAACTATAATTTCACATAAGCATTTGTATTAATATAGATTTCAAAATGTATTCTGCACAATTTTTATTTAACATACTTGATAATATTATTTCTCATATGTATTTGCCAATTTCTATAATACAGAATGATACAGAGAACTGAAAATCAGATTCAGCATATAATTCTATGCCAAGACTTTGTTAACAGATTTTTAATGAAAGTAGCCAAATAGATATTTGCAGACTGGAAGATCAAAGCTAGAGTTGCAGAGTAAGCGTACATATTTTGTTATACAAGCATATTTGGATTTAAATTGGGTTAAAATGACCGCCAACTGGCAGAAACATAATGAAAATGTGGATCAGGATGCCATTCCACCACATGCGCTGCTTTGATGATGGAATTCCCAAGTGCCATTTTAAGAAATATCTTGTTGATTTGATGAATTCCAGATCAGTTGTACTACGTCTTCAGAATGCCCTTGAGTTTAATTAAGTTATCCACATATGCCAAATTAATCTATACTTTAAACTATCCTTATTTTTGTCATAAAGACTCAGCATAAAGCCACTGTAATTTCTTTGAAAAATAAGAATTTGGGAAGTTTTGGATTTTATCTTTGCCACCAATATTAGCAAATGCCATCATATCATAAGATAATGTGCCAAAAACAAAATTGAACAAATTATTAAGTTATTGTCTCCTCTGCATGTGTCATACACATACTAAATACTTCAATGCATCAACTTATTTTATCAGTAACTTTGTGATATAGACATAGGTATTTGTGGCTAAAGGCCAGATACCTAATAACGGGGAAAGATGAGGTTTGAACTTTCAAAATGCAAACCTCTAACTCCAACAAACATACAATTCTCCCTGGTGAATATCAGTGAGATATATGTATTCCTGTTTTGCAGTCACCAAAATCATGCACAATGATAGAAGTTAAGAACAAAAGATAACCTCAAAATTTAACAACACTATGATATACTTCATTCTAACATGATTTGTAAATGGTTTATCATTTATCATGGAATAACATTTTCATTTAAAATCAAAGAAAATCCTTTTTAAGAAAGAGTATTAGAGGGCATGAATATGATCAAAGCACATTATATGCATGTATGGAATTACCACGGTTAACTGTACTTATTCTGTGTAGTTAGTATACACTAATAAAAATATAACATTGTTACTCTCATCTGCTTTCCAGCAAAGGCATGTGCCATTTATCTCATTTGGTATTTCCTTCTTCTTACTTTACCTTCTCTATAAAAAAAAATCTTTTATTTCTATGTTAAGCCCTATTACTTATGTCATACTGTACAAGTTCCATAGTTTTTAAGAAGAACTCAGCTAGACTAAAGGAAAAAAAGAGAAGAGACTTAAATAAATAACATCAAAATATGAAAAGGGAGAGACTACAAATTGTACCACAGAAATACAAAATATCATTAGAAGTTGTTGTGAACAAGTATATGCCAACAAATTAGATAACCCAGGAGAAATGGATAAAGTCCTGTGCACATAGACCTTACCAACACTGAGTGATGAAGAAAACAGAAAACTTGAAAAGACCAACAAAAAGTAATGAGATTTAAATCAGTAATAAAAAGACTTCTATAAAAGAAAAGGCCAGCACCAGACTGTTTAACTCCTGAATTTTACCAAACATTTACAGAAGAATTAATAACAATTCTTAAGTTACTCCAAAAAATATCAAAGAGGGGATATTTCTAAACAAATTCTATTAATCTGATACCAAAAATAAACAAGGTCACACAACAAAGAAAATTGTAGCTCAATATCCTTGATAAACAGACTGAATAAAATACTAGCAAACTGAATAAAATAGCAAATTCAAAAGATTACTCACTATGATTCAGGGAGATTAATACCAAGAAACAAGGATGGATCAACATATGCAAATCATTAAATGTGTTATACTACATTAGCAGAATGAAAAATAAAAATTATATGGTCATCTCAATAGTAGGGAAAAGATATTTGGTAAAACTCAACATCCCTTCCAGAAGAGGATACTGAACAAATTGCATATAGAAAGAATATACCTCAACATAAAAAAGGCCACATACAATAATCTAGCAACTAACTTCCTAATGAATTGGGGAAACCCAGAATCTGCCTCCCTACAACCTAAAGCCAGACATAGATAGCTTCTTTTATCAATTTTATTCAACATAGAACTGGAAGGGCTAGCCACAGCAATCAGACAGGACAAATACCTAAAGGGAATCCAAACTATAAGAGAAGAAGTCAAGTTGTCACTGCACATAACATGATCTTTTATATAGAAAACATCAAAGACTCTATCAAAAAAACCCTTTTAAAGTAATAAATTGAACAAAGATGCAGGATACAAAGTTGATATCCAAAAATCAGTAGTATTACTCTATGCCAATAGCCAGTTACCCAACATAAAAACAAAGAAAGCAATCCCATGCACAATTGCATAAAATCATCCCTTGGAATTAATTTAATCAAAGAATTGAGAGATCTTTATTACAAAAACTATAAAACATTGCCAAAATAAATTGAAGAAGACATAAAAATGTAGAAACTGAAGAAGTCATAAAAATAAACATCTCATGTTTTTGCATTAGAAAAATCAATGTTATTAAAATATACAGACTACCCAAAGCAATCTATGAATTCATTGCAATCCCCTATCAAAATACCAGTGGCATTCTTCACAGAACCAGAAAAAAACATTCCTAAGTTTGCATAGAATCATTAAAACTCCCAAAAATAGTCAAATGCAACTTGATCAAATGAAAAAGGCGAGGGGCATTACACTACCTGGCTTCAAAATATACTACAAAACTGTGATAATCAAAACCAGAGGAACTAATACAGAGACCTTAGAACGACAGAGGTTATCATGAACAGGGGATCAGGAGCCAACATAAAGATCAGTTAGAGTTGAATCAACATGGGTCGTAACACATGGGTACATGAAACCAATAGTAGGAATCTCTCTGTATAGCTATCCTTAACTGAACTAGCAAAAACGCTTTGTCTTCCTTATTATGCTTATGTCATTTCTTCAACAAAATTAGTGATAGGGCAGAACAAGGCCTGCCTGGAACTGAGGCGGGGGGAAGGAGGGGAAGGATGGGGGGAGAAATTACCCAAACAATGTATGCACATGTGAATAAATGAAAAAAAAAACATGGTTTGAAAAAATTCATACATAAAGCAATTGAAGAGAATGAAGAGTCTCAAAGTAAACCCATACATCCAGAGCCCATAAATTTTTGAGAAAGGTTCTAAAAACATACACTAGAAGAAAAATAGTCTTTTATAAAAATCATATATACACATATGGAAGAATGAAAGTAGACTCCAATCTCTCACCAAGTACAAAAGTCAACATAAAATGAGTTACAGACTTAAATATAAGACCTAAAACTATAAAACTACTGAAAGAAAACACAGAGGGAATGTTTCAGGACATTTGAATGGTCAAGGATTATTTGAACAAGAGCCTAAAATAACAGGAAACAAAAGCAAAAACAAACAAATGAGATTACATCAAAGTAAAAAGCTTCTGCACCAGAAAGGAAACAAACAACAGAGAGAAGAGACCACCAATAGCAAGGAAGAAAAATTTGGAAGCCATACATCTGATAAGCAGTTGATATCCAGAATACATATGGAGCTCAATATATAAAAATACATAAGGAGCTCTAAAACAGAATAACCCAATAAAAAATGGGCAATAGACCCAAATGTGCATTTTCCAAGAGAAGACGGTAAATGGCCAATAGCTATATGAAAAAAAAATGTTCAGGATCCCCAACCATCAGGGACATGTAAATCAAAACCACAATGAGATTATCATCCTATCTTAGTAATAATGGCCATTACCAAAAAGACTAAAGATAACAAGTGCTGGTGAGGATATGGAGAAAAGGGAACCCTTGAACACTGATGACAGGAATGTAGGTTAGTATAATCAGTATGGAGAATAATAAGAAAGATCCTCAAAAAAGGAAAGCTAGTACTACCATATGATCCAGCAATCACACTGCTGGCTAAATGTCCAAAGGAAATGAAATCAGTATGTCAAAGACACATCTGCACTCCCGTGTTCATTGTATCATTATTTACCACAGCTAAGAAATGTACACAACCCAAGTACCTATTGACTGATGGAAAAAGAGAATAGGATACCATCCAGATGGGATACTATTCAGCCATAAAAAGAATGATATCCTGTCATTTGCTACTATATGGACAGAACTGGACATCATTTTGACAAGTGAAATAAGCCAAGCTCAGAAACAGAAGTACCCCAAGATCTCACCCATATGTGGAATCTAAAAAAGTTGATCTCACAGAAGTTGAGAGTAGAACCAGAGACTGTAAGGACTAGGTAAGAGAAAAGGAAGGATGGGCAGAGGTTGATGAGGGCACACTAAATTATAGTTAGATGAAGTAAGAAGTTTTGGTGTGCTAATGCACAGTATGGTGATTATATATAATGATAACATATAAGTGTAGATTATGTTATGGTTTTGAAGAACTTATCCACAAATCATTTCTGATTTAAAGCAAGTCTTAGGCTTGTTTAAAAGAAGTTTTAATTAAACTCAGAGTATTAATTTTAATCATAAAATTATTCAGGGAAAACTACTTTCTTTCTCTCTCTCTCTCTCTCTCTCTCTCTCTCTCACATACACACACATGCACACATACTACACACACAGAGAGTATTTTAAATTTCAAAAAAATCACTGTACCTTCTAAATGAAGGGGAAGTTTATATTATGAGATAAAACTAAAGAAAAGATTCATTCAACAAGTGATTGTTGAGTACCCACTACACTGAAAGCATAGCCTAAGTGGTGGGCACACAGAGTAAATAACACAAACCTCTAATCTTGTGAAACTTACATTGTAGTTACATGGAAAATAAACAAACACTTTAAGTGGTGACAAAAATGTTATGTAAATGAATGAAATATCTTTACAAACCTAGAGATTAAAACCCAGCTTTCGCTGTTTTCCTGAAAAGCTGCCAGAGTAGGTAACACGCATTGATATTTGTTGATGTGAGGAAACTGGGAGAGAAAAATATTTGTTGGAAAGAAATTAAGGGCTCAGTTTTAAACATGTTAAATCAATGATGCCTATTAGGATTCCAGGCAGAAGTGGTAAGTAGGTTGTTTGAGTTAAAATTTTGGGGACGAGGTATGGGGTAGATATGTGAATTCGGGAATCATCTATGCAGATGTGCCCTTTAAGGCCAAAGGGGTACATAAAGCTTCCTAAAGAATAAGAACAGATAAGTTAGAGGAGAGGCCCAAGAACTGAGCTCGGTGTTATACCAACATTAAGAGATCAAGAAACCAGCAAAAACCAGTCTCTTAAACAAGGTAGCAAGGTGTCCCAGAGGAAGCTTCAGGAAGAAAGTCAAGATGAGGAAAGGGTAGTGTGCCATATATTCCTAATAGATTAAGATAAGAACTGAGAATTGAATGTGGTATTTAAGAATGTGGAAATCACTGCCAAACTTGATAGGAACAATTGGTGGATAGCAGTGAAGACCCAAGACTGAATAAATAGTGTTCGAGAGAGAAGAATACTTCAGAGAATATGTTTTAAAAAAATCTAAAAACAGTTTTGAAGATATATTTGTATACTCATATTCATAGCAGTATTACAACAGCCAAAACTTGAATTTAACTCAAGTATCCATCAATGGATAGATAGATGAATGTGGCATATATACATTATACACACACACACACACACACACACACATATATATATATATATATATACACACACACACATATATATATAGCAATATTTATTTGGTTATTAAAAAGGAAGTCCTGGTACATGCTACAAAATGGTTGAAATTTCAGGACTTTATGCTAAGTGAAATAAGTCAGTTACAAAAAGACAAAATACTGTATGATTCCACTTAAATGAGGTACCTAGAGTATTCAAATCCATAGAGGCAAAAAGTGTTTGCTAGGGCTTTGGGGAGAAGAATGGTGTTATTGTTTAGTGGGTTAGAGGTTTAGCTTTTTTTATTATTATTCATTTATTGACATGTGCATACATTGTTTGGGTCATTTCTCCCCCCTTCCCCCCTCCCCTACCCTCTCCCCCTCTCTCCCCTCACTTCCAGGCAGAAACTGTTCTGCCCTTATCTCTAATTTTGTTGAAGAAAAGACATAAGCATAATAAAGAAGACAAAGCATTTTTGCCAGTTGAGTTAAACAAAGAGCTGTACAGAGAGATTCCTAGCATTGCTTTCGGAGGTTCAGCTTTTTTAAGAGTTATGTGGATGGATGATAGTGTTGGAAGGTTAAGAAGACAAATGTACTTAGTGCCACCAAACTATACTGTTATTGCTAAGATGGAAAATTTTGTGTTATGCATATCTAACCACAATTTTTCTACTGTTTAAAAAACTGGTGCCAATGAAAAGTTAGACAGCCATCAGAAAGCATTATTATCTGAACTTTTTTCAGTTTCACTTAATAACATCTTTTTTTGTGGTACTGGAGTTTGAACTCAGGGCCTACACCTTGAGCCATTCCACTAGCAATTTTTATGTGATGGGTATTTTCGAGATAGGGTCTCAGAAACTATTTGCCCAGGCTGGCTTTGAACCACAATCCTCCTGATGGCCGCCTCCTGAGTAGCTAGGATTACAGGCATGAGCCACCGGCACCTGTCACACTTAATAACTTTTAAGAGAAGAATGAATATATATATATGTATATATATATAATAAAGAGAGAGAGAGAGAGAGAGACATAGGAAATTGCAGCCTATACCTAGAAACAAAAAACTTTGAAACCACCCTAAAGTCATTTGACATGTGACTGGATAAACAAATTGTGGTACAACCATACAGTGGAAGACTAGTCAGTAATACAAATTAAAAAGCTGCTAATAAATTTAGCAACATGGATTAATCTCTATGTGGAGCAAACAGGTCAATATATACATATACTGTACCATTCCATTTAAATAACGTTCAAAATAGGCATCACTAAATCTATGGTGCTAGAAATCAGAACAACAGTGTCCTCTGGTAGGAATGGATTGGAAGAGACACCAGGAAACTTTCTGGGGTTAGAGTAGCCCTTTTTTTTTTCTGTCATTACTGGGATTTGAACTCAGAGCCTCATGCTTTCTAGACAGGCACCCTACCACTTGAGTCACTCCACCAGCCCTGTTTTTGTGTTGGGTATTTTCAATGTATGGTCTCATGAACTATTTGCTTTGAACCTCAGTCCTCCTGATCTCTGCCTCCATTGTAGGTAGAATTACAGACGTTAGCCACAAGTACCCGGCTTCTGTATATTGATATGGGGCTATATAGCTTGCCAAAAGGCATCTGTTATACATTTTAGATCTGCCCATTTCATAGTAAGTAGACCACACCTTAAGAAAAATAATGGAGAATGGGCGGGGAGAATATATGGCCAGCAAGAATGCACAATTTTTCAGAGGAGTTTTATTACAATAGGTGCAGAAGGAGATCTGAAGGTCAAGAAGAATTTTTGTTAAAGTTTGGTTTGGGTTTGGATTTTCGATGGGAGATACTGTTGCATGCTGTTGACAGGAATGACTGAAAAAAGAGAAGACAAGATTTAAAGTGACATTCTTAAACAAGAATGAGAGGACAAGATTCAGTGACCATGTGCAGACGTTGGTGTTGTTCACCAGCATACGCATGTCACCCATAGTAACAGTACCAAAAAAAAAAAAAAAAAGTACATGGCTACGAAAGCAGGTTAAGTTGGGAGAGGTGTACAAAGCCATGTGAGAGCTCTGTTTATTATAGTGTACATACTAGTAGAGCATCTTTGTTCTCACACTGTCCACAAACCTTCCTTTTTATCTTAGGTTTTTCACTTCTGGAAGAATTTGCCATTTTATAATTAACTGGTTCTTTCCATGGCTCTAGAAGAAAAATAAAGTCAGACCAATCATTTTAAAATATGATGTTTAGTTTTCAGATTAATAAAGTAATGATACTATATACATTTCTAAATTATCAAATAATATTTAAATATAAATTACCCAAAAAGAATGGTATAAAGTCAAGTCTAATCTGCAGAGCCCATAGCAACCCTTAGGAGCGCCCGTGAGCACAGGGCCATTCATATCCTCCCATGGGCGCACTGCTTAAAACTCATTTGAACTGAGCACATAGACTTAGAGAATGCTAAAAACCATACTCTTGACAGAATTCGTACAGCATTTTCCCATTTCTAGATCAAACTGAAGTACACATAGAAAAAGTTCTGTATGTGTATAATACAGTATATTTATAATAAATATATTCACATAAATATCACATTACATATTTAGTTCTAAAATTTATTCTGCCAAACAATGTGAATCATTTAAAATTAATCTGTTTATCCTACATGAAAATACCTTATTTCCTGTAGTGAAGAGGTCTGGTAGAGACAAACCAATGTGGGTTGCAATGTATATGTGCATGGAAGTAACACTAGTAATCTCTCTGTATAGCTATCTTTATCTCAAACTAGCAAAAATGCTATGTCTTTCTTATTATCTCTTATGTTTTCTCTTCAACAAAATCAGAGAAGAAAAGGGTGGAACAGGTTCTGCCCGCCAGTGGCAGGGAGATGAGATGTGGCCCAAGCAATGTATTCACATGTAAGTAAATGGAAAAATATAAAGTTTTTAAAAATCTTATTTCCTTTGAGATCATTACGAATTCAAATTTTATTTTGTGGTTTTGCTATTTTACAATAATATATTAAAATATAAAGCAACTTCTTGTTCTTTTCATTTCCCAGAATGATATTTTAATTTATAGTTTTATATTCCTACATTCTCTTAATGATTTAAAGATTATATCAACAAACTTTAAGGAACAGTGTTATGAGAGTCCTCACTTTGTAAGGAGTTATTATACTAATTATATTCTAAGTTGGCATTTTTGACCAAAAATTTGAGTAAAATTTATTTTGAAAACCAAAATGTCAACATTTGAGCATTTAGAATGTTTCTGCTACATGGGAGATCCTAGTACTTTAGCCTTATGCGTATTTCAAAGGTGAAGGAAAATGAAATATATCTTTAGTATCTAACAATACATTGGTAAACTGTTTACCTTGAATCTGCTGCTTCAGTAATTTTAATTTCACCTTTCCAGCAGAAAGCTGTATTAATGAAATAGATATTATTTGTCAGAAATATATTCTTCTATTCAATGAAAATTAAATTACTAACAAAAACATTAGGAATTTGTACCATTTGGTACAATTTATGCAAAATTTTATTATGAAAGAATAATATAAAATTAACAAGATCATCATTAAAGCTTTTATAAGCTTTATAGTAATTTTATTTTTAAAAGAAAGTAAAATTTGCAAATACTGAATATACAAACTAACTTTTAAAAAACACCAGAAATTTTTGAAACAAAAGTCCTCATACATCTTCATGAAATGACTTTAAGAACATGCTAGCATCCATATGCTGTGAAGGTCCAGTGAACTCTTTTCTATCTCTGCTGCTTCTGAAGTACATAAAGTCTAATATTTGTAGAGATTGAATCCAAACAGGATTGTGACTGAGCTACTCGGCTTACTTAATTACAGAAGCCAGTATTATTATCTTGTTTGCCCAATTTAGAGAACCACATGTTTTTTGCATCATAGCCTTAAACTTCAATATATTATTTATGATCCCTGGCTTTTCTTTGTTGTAACCATAAAAATTAAATTAGTAAGATTCACTACCGGATATTCAAATAATCACTTAACATTCTTGGATCTTAACACTTTAGGAAATAAAGCAGACCTGCCAATTGAACATATTCTCCTTGGTCTTGCTAAAACCAACATTTAAAGTACACAAATGAGCCCAGAGGAAGATGTGCATTTATATAGACACTGTCAATCCATACCCAGTTTTCAATTTGCAATTTGCATGCTCAATTGCTCAATTTGTACATGAGATGAGAACAATGACTGCCTCTGTGTCTATGGCTCTACCAAATGCAGTCATCTTTGAAAATTCAGACCTAATTATTCTCTGTGGTTTTGCTTCAAAGAGGCGCTTATTGTTCACATTTTCTGAAGTAGCTGCTCAGATGTTTTCTGTACCAAATGCAGCAGAAAAGAAAATTAAGATTGAAATAGTCAACTTTTATATGAATCACACTTTTATTTTTAAGTTGGAAATGTTATCCAAGTTACAGATAATTTAATCTCATTTTTCATAACCAAATTATCCAATATGATTACTTTAATGATACATCTGAATTGCAATATGATCTGGATGGTTATAAGCTACTTGATCAGGCTGGATAGATATATGGAAGCAAAATGAAACAATTATGAAGGAAATTTTATAATTTCTTTTTATTGCTATGACTATTTTTCTGTCTTATGAATGTAGTCATATTTACTTCACATTATTCAAATTGTATAAACATATCAGAGAAAAAGCTGCTAGCTGCTATTTTTAGGCAAATAGAATTTCCTCATCAAGACAAATTGTTGTCTGTTTGAGAAAAGGTTGGGTGATGGAGTAGGGTTAGACCAAGGACACACAAGTGCACGTGTATGTGCACACACATGAACATATGTACATGTATATGTATATATGTGTGCATCTGAAACATTGGGAATTGCATATACTAAAGCCTATCCTTACTAATCCACTTATGCCTCCACCAGTAGGTGTTAAAGAAGAGATTTTTCAGGGGCCTGGGCAGGTTAGTTGGATCTACACAGTCACATCATCTGAGCCATTGCAGTCAAACCATGCTGTGGTCTTCAATCTCCCTGGCATTCACAAATGCCTGCACACTCCCACTGATGCCTTAATCTGCTACATAGGGTCCTAAATCCTCCCACAAGCCACCCTGGCAGATATTCTCAACTACTGTACATTAACTACTGAACATTTGCCATTTTTCAGTCAGGCTCCCCTACCATTCCATACAACCCTATGAAAAGCTCCTTCAGTATATTGTGCTTTAAATCTTTCCAAAATGTTGCAACCAAAAGCTCACATTAACTGAAAATTACCTTTCCTTAAACACACCTTGCTCCATAGTACTGTCCAGAGGAACTTGTTCTTTTCTCGTTCCCTTTCACTCTCCAAGAAAGAACAAAAAAATGCTCCCTGTTTGCTCCTGAGCACTGCTTCTGGAATACAGGTCCACTGTCACCATTCAGCAAATGATTGTCCCCATCACCCACTTATTACCTCCATTATCTAGGATCATCTCCCACTTCAACTTCAGCAATCTTCTCAGTACTGCTCTCGCTCTCATTTCTGACTGATAACCGTGGATACTTCAATGCCCACATTTACCTGACATCATACCCTTAACATGCCTGCTGACTACTGTGAACATCTTCAGTCACCCTACCATTGTGACCAAACCTTGTACCTAAGCAGCATTCTGAATGGTCACAACTTCAAACTCCCAAACTTTTTTTTTCGTGCTCACCTTAATCACCTTATCTCCTTCTCTTCTTTCTCCCACATTTACCTACTACTGTCATGAAATGATACTGTGGGTTTTCCTATAAATTCATACTAAATAACCCCAGTGAATCATTTATTCATTTGCTGCTAAGCCCCAATCATGCTTCCCAAAGTAGCTACTCCAAATCTTCTCTCTTCTCAAGAACTCACATTCATCCCGTTTCCTGTCCTCACCTGAACATATGACATATGACACCGCCTTCATCTTTACTAAGAATGTTCACATCTTCCTATGATAATTTTCCACAGTGTCTACCCCTGACCACCTGCTAGACCCAACCTCTAAAGTTTGGTTTTATTTCCATGTGTTTTGCTCTCCTCAGAGAAAATGTGCTCTCTCTTCCTGGTGAAGA
Organism: Castor canadensis; assembly: GCF_047511655.1. Classification (NCBI taxonomy): domain Eukaryota; kingdom Metazoa; phylum Chordata; class Mammalia; order Rodentia; family Castoridae; genus Castor; species Castor canadensis. The sequence goes on along the minus strand of NC_133390.1, from coordinate 101,612,242 downwards.
CTTCTTTAATGACTCGCCTCCTCAAATGCCACACTCACAACTGGTACTTCTCGCATCTGCATCTTCAATCTTTCCCCTGCTTGCATACCCTTTCCTCAGCCTATAAACTGGCTCATCTCATTTCCCCTAAAAACCATATAATAAAGTTATCCCTTGATCCCGTTGAACTCTTAAAATACCATTCTCTGCTCTTGTGTTCGCTGCAACAATAGTTTTTATTAGCCTCCTACCTTTTCCTTTTCAGCTACTTGAAATCTATGTTCACATCTAATAATAAGCCAATCATTAAACTTAGTTCTTTTAATAGTCTTATTTTCCAAATGTGGACATTTTAATATGATCTTGAAGTAACATTACTAAAACTCTATGATGTAATTACAAACATGTTAAGTTTACAAATGTGGAAAGGTACATTCAAAATTACTTGCCTAAGATGTCAGAGCAAAACTTTCTAAGTAAGAATTTTAATCTAACACAGGATTGCTGAAGCACTAGTGATATTTTGGGCCAAATAACCCTTTGTAGAGGGGGCTGTCCAGTTCATTATAAGATGTTTAGCTACATCCCTAACTTGTATTTGCTAAATTCCTTTATCAAAAACAACCAAAAAGAATTCTCTCAGTGGTAACAACTGAAAATGCCTTCAAACATTGGCAAGTGTCCCCTGGAAAGCAAAATTGCCGCTGTAAGAAGCTCTGGACTAAATCAACGTTCAACACATTTTTCACTACACAATGTATTGATTATATTGACAGCTCCATATTTTCTAAAAGTGCCTTCATTTATTTACTTTCATCTTCTATGAAATCATACCACTTTGATTCCATTCCTGTTATTCCTTTTCTTCTCAGTCTATCTTCACTGGCAACCTGCATTTCAAATCTTAGCCTTGATACTTAACCTTAACACTTGACTTCTTTGATGTGGAACTACAATAATTAGCTGCCTCTTAGGAGTGATATAAGTACTAAATGATATAAGAAGGAAAAGCAGCTAAATTATTAACTGATATAAAACACACTGAGTAAATATCCAAGTTCTTTGCTACCCTACTCTGCACACTGGCTTCCCTTGAGCTTTATTTTTCTCACCCTCTTATTTATATAAATTCTTAGGGACACACTTGTTCAGCCTCAACTATCACATAAAAATTAAAACAATATTATAAATTTATGCCCCAGACTTTTCTTTCTCCTTTTTTTATGCTCTTAGTCAATCTAGCCTATAATGTCAATTATAGGTTTGGCTTCCTTCTTTCTTTTCTTACTATTTTATATTTCATATTTCTCTTTCTATTTCTTCTGCTTCCATTCCAATTAAGACTCCTTCCATGTGATTTCTAGATTCTTTTCACAGTCTTCCAAATAGTTTCTCTGCTCTACACCAGTGACCTTCAAAGTGGCATTCATACATGCATGCCCAGGGGATCTCAGATAGTCACTGGGAAGTAGAAAACATCATTTTCCACATTATTTTTCATACTTTATTTTATAATGCACATGATTTTAGTAAGATAGTAAGTACATAAATAAATAAAAGTATATGTGTAGGAAGTCCATGCTCAAAGTCTTTCTTTCTACCTGTGTTACATGATCAAAACTGTTTACAACTACTTGATGTATACTCTATTAATTCCATAGGCACTGGATATTTGGACAGGATTGATCATTATAAATCATTATCTTAATCTTGCAGTCCTACTACTCAAACACTGTAAGGGAGCACAGAATTCTACTCACCAAATGAAACATACCAAGACTCCTGAGTCTAGGACTCAAGACCTCTACCTCCGCCCAGTATTCCCATCATGTTTTAGACCCATCCCTGCTTTCACATTCCATCTTAATTGTGATATTTGTATGGGCAGGGATTTTTATTTATTCTTCCATTTTTCCTTTTTTTTAACCATATATTTGGGTTTTTGTTATTTTGTAAATGTTGAATAATTATTACATGCTAAATATCAGAGGTATAAACACTGGAAAACAAGTACAACAAAAGAAAGAATAAAAATGGGTTCATTAAGTAATTCTATATAGTGTAGAGTGAAAAACAGTATGCCATGAATCATTACAAAGTGTTGTTTAACAGAAATAATTTTCAATTCCTTATAATTGAACTCAGTAAACTCTCAAATATTTGTAGAACTGAGCTATTATTTCTCAAACACACATTGTTCATACATTAAATGAATACAGCAAAAGTTTCATATAGATTTTTACTAAAAATACTTTAATGCACCTTATCTTTCATGTTAGATGAAGACCTCCTTGATAACAAAGATAATTCACTACAAGTCTAAAAAAGCATTTAATAAATGCTAGGAAATATATGTCAATAATCACAAAATCAATAAACACAACCAGCATTTTCATTATAGTTTCAATCACATGTGAAACACTGAACACTAGTTCAGAAAGATAATGAAAAATTAAAAGTGGATTATAAAGCTTTTAACCCCCAAATTTAAAGAAATCTATTATACTCAGAGAATGACACTGTAGAATAAAATGAGGGATTCTTGAAGCCAAAAAGTTTAAAAGTGCCAAGTAAGACAATTGTAGATGCTAACTGACCCAATGAAAGTTTAATGATAGATATATAAAAAATAGAAAGCTGTGTAACTTAAAACTTACAAAATCACGAATCTTGTGCTACAGAAACCAGAAGCAAAACAGTTCTTTATATAAAGACACTTCGCTTGCTTTAATCTTAAATATTATGCAATGTTATAAAGATAAAGATAAATATGTGTTATAAAGATAAAGTTTTATAGCTATGTAGCTGGGAAACTAAGATACATTTTTTTCTTTGGTATCTTCAGATGTGGTATCACATCAACAGTATATGAATAAGCAGATTATAAAAACATTAAACAAATGTGAAACAATATAAAGTTAGGAATAAAGTTAGCTTTCACCTTCATACAGAACTATATAGTTCTGTTTCAAATACTTTAAATCATAACTGAACTGAACGGAAAAATTCTGTTTGAAATTTGGACAAAGTCTGAATGGAAAATCCACCTCAGGGTAAATTTTTATAAGTCAACTTGTAGATGAAAAACAAAAATATATCTAAATATGAAAACTGCATATTAACCTATAAAAAATAATTTAAAATCTAATATTATGTACAGTTATTAAAACAAGAATAATGGATTCCCAAGTTTGGATTAGAATGCACTGCTTAAAAAACAATTTATATCTTCTTTCTTTGCAAATTGCCTGAGAATCAGATGGTATCTTCTTACCTTAATAGCATTTCCTCTATTTTGTGACATTGTGTGTGATTGATTACACAATTTGCTCACTTTTCCAGATTTCCAGTGATATCCACTTGACCTTCAATAGACATAAACAAAACAAAATATAATTACTAAAAAAATTTCTTCTTTTAATGAAAACAAATATATTTTCTCTGTTTCCGAAACACAAATTTAGATGTTAATATGTAACAAACCACCACAAATGAAAGTGAAATATCAATAATGCCCCAATATCCTCAGTAATTTTAAAATACAACTTTATCATATTTGTGATGGTTGTGGAGAAAATAAAAGGAAATGTCTAAACACAGATGGAAAATTCCATTTTTGACAACTATAATGATTGGACATAGTTTTACTGATTTAAAGGAAATTTTACAAATTGTCATGAAGTTTTAAAAATTAAGCATTCACAAATGTGAACAGGATAAGAAAGCAAAACAATATTCAAATTATTCAGCACATCTACTAAGGTGATAAATTTCTTATTAAGACTTCCAATGAGCTCCAACAGATTGAAAATAAGGTACAGTTAGTTTTACAGTGTTCCAAGCATTTTTAGTTGAGTCTCACAAAAATTTTCTGAAGGTTTCAGGACATGGAGTCCAGGTCTCATTTAAAAATAATGAGACAACTTGGTCAATGTCACACACATAATAAATAATAATGCCCAAATGGAACACTGGAGTTCTATTTTCCTGATCAGTGAGTGGCAGGTTCTCATTTTGGCTATGACATTTACTATCTGTATGACCTTAGAAAAGAATGTAACTGTTCTAAAAATTCACATAAGCTTCTACTGCTAAAGAAAACTCAGTTTGGAGAGCAGGCTGATTCCAGGAACTCTGATTCACAGATGAAGATCCTGATCCACTGGAAAGCCCCAAAAGAGTCCAAGTCAGTGAAATGAAAAAAGAATGGCTGCTGCCTTACCAAGAGAACAGCAGCAAGATAAGCTTTGTCATCTGGGATGACATGTTCTACGAGATGCCTCGGTTAAACCAACGTTGTGGTTATTAAGAGCGTATGTATGTGTACCATGGAAACCTTACACAGAATTGGACTTTAAAAAATATTACAGACTATAAGAAACATATCTGAATTTCCTTTAATGGTTCAGAAAGTACTACATAGATATTTGAGGACCAACCAGAAGTAAATTTAATATACAGAGTTTGGTGATATTCAGCACCAGCAAATGCACATGAAACATGTGTCCTCACACTCTACAGAGGGCTATAAACTTTGAAACCTACTTAGAAGACAATTTCTCAACCTCTATCATGACATAAAATGCACATACACTTTTAGCTAAAATTAAGGAGGTAAGAATTTATCCTAAATATGTCCTTCCATGCAAGTAAAATACATGTTCAAGTTTGTCCATTAGAGCACAATCACAAAATATAGAAAAGTTATGTCCAAGAAAATGAGAAAAGTCAATGTGTGTCCATGTGACAAGAGTACTAAAATACATTAAGCAAAAAATAAGATATGAATTATTTCCATAATTTATAGATAGCTTCATTTGTAAAACATAAAAAACATCAAATATATAAACAACATACATGCTCACACATATGGATACACCTATACTTTTACAACGAAAAGACATTTGTAGGGAAAAATAATTTTAATCATTATAGTGGGCTTAGAGCTAATAAGACTTAATTTCCATCACATACCTATCAACACTATTTGACTTTTGTCAGCTATAATTATTTTTTAATAAAAAATCAGTTAAATTAGCACAGATATGCAAGCATAATATTAAGGAGCTCTCACTAATAAAATATCAGTTAACTAGTATTTGCTAAAAATACTTAATCAAACATACCTATGGGTTTAAATGATTCTGGTGTATATTAATGAAAACTCCTGCCACTAAAACCCTTCTAGTAAATAAAATTTCCCTAAACATAAAGTGGTTCTCATGTACAGTTCACATCAATCCTCTAAAAGCAAAGGGCAAAGTTTATATTGTTGTCCCAAGCATTGCAGACCATAAATCATTAAGAAGTATAATGTAAGAACAGAAATCTGAAAGGATAAGACCAAGAAAGTTCAGAAGAAACAAAATCATGGTAATTTTTTAAAGTAATATGCCTTATGTAAGTGGCACAGAAACAAGAAGTAGAGGAAATTTAATATTCGTTGTTCATCAGGGAAAGCTAGAAATTATCCATACACTAAATATTTTTATTACAATAGTAATAGCATTTAAAACAGTTCTTTACATAATTCAGTTAAATTAGCACAGTTAATTACCACAGTTAATAGCAAAGTGAAATTAGCATGTTACTGAATATGCAGTTTATTCCTCTCATTATTCACTGTATTCCTCTAAAATTCTCTTAAAAATCCACTCACTTTATTTCTTCTTTTTCTTTGTTCCTTGTTAATTGGAATTCTTGTAATTTCCTTTCCATGTCTTGGTTCTCCAGTTCTAATTGTATTTTCTCCATTCGCAGTTCTTGAGCATTTCTGAAGACATGAAATTTAAGTATAGACTGTTTACTTAAGTAAGCAAACAAAACCCAAGGCAAAAATAATTTTGTAGCACTATTCACAATAGTCAAACTTTGGAAACAACTCAAGTACCCTACAACTGATGAGTGGATTAAGAAAATGTGGTATATATGCACAATGGAGTTTTACTCTGCTATAAAAATTAATGACATGTAGTTTAATAGTAAATGGATGCGATTGGAGGACATCATGTGAAGTGAAATAAGCAGGATCAGAAAGACAAAGGCCACGTGTTTTTTCTCATATATGGAAGATGGATCCAAAGACAAACACATATACAAAAACAAGCATGATCATATACAAACTCAGATGTAGAACATGTTTATAACAGTGGAACTACTCTGTGGAACTCGGTGAAAGAGGAAAAGGAAAAGAGAATGATAGAACACCCATAATATTGTATAACATAAGATGTGAAGATAGATGATATAAGGATGTGTATTGACAGCTGTTGAAAAATGTGGGGGGAGGTAAAGGCGTAAGGGAGAGTAATGGAAGGGGTTGAGTGGACCAAAGTAAAGTATACCCACAGCAGGGACACATTGAGAAACCCCTTTTAACATCAACTTAAATATTAATAATGAAATACAGGACTGTAAAATAGGTACAGCATGCTGGGGGGGGATACTAGTAAGAGGTAGGACAGTGAATGAAGGAGATGAAGGTGAGGTATATGATTGATGGACTTCATATACTTATATGAAATAGAACAAAGAAACTTCTTACAGTTGCTTTAAGTGGGGTGAGGAGGGTCTCTGTGATGGTGCAATGTAACTGACGTACAATATAAGCTTAATCGGAATTGTCACTATAAATCCCCCTTGTCTAATGAATATATCCTAATAAGTAAACTTATTAAAATAATAGTAATTTGCTCTTAAATCAAATTAAAATTAATAATAATAATTAATTAGCTCCAGTGTACTTCTTGAAGTATGATTTATAAAGTTAGCACTTGCCTTTTAATATTGTTCAGCAAGGCATGTCTTCAAATCTTACACTTTGCTTTTCCTAACCCAATGCTAAAGATGTAAAATCATTATTCACTCTATATATGTGCCATGTCTTTATATATATAAATATCTGAGACAAACAAACAAGACAACTTTATTTTCTAATTTCTGTTCTTTAGCCTTTAGTATATCCAACAATCTGAAGCACAGTATTTCGAACAGAGTCATTTATGTATTTATTATATACACATATATATATTTTATATAATACTGGGAATTGAACCCAAGACCTTGTGCAGGCTAGTCAAGCATTCTACCACAGAGCTATATCCCCAACTTAAAACAATTATTTTTTCTACATAGGCAAAGTACACATTTTTGTTGAACTGATAGCTTGTCAATCTTAGATAAATCTATTATCTTTATGACATGCACAATGTTTGAGGAGAAAAGCAGAACCTTTTGGGAGTCTCTTAGGATGAAAACTCTTATTAAGGTTTTGAAGTAGGAGATTCTTGTGCAAGAGATTTTGATAATATCTGAAGCTCACTGAGCTTTGGACACAAGGCATTTTCTTCATTTTACAATTTTGGTCTCCTGTCAGCATCAGTTGTTGACTCTTTCATGGATGTAAACCAACCTATTCTCTATGTTTTATTATCTATTATGAGTCTAAATCTTTTCCTTCATTATTACATTAGTTTTTTTATAATCAAGTAGTGTGAACACTGTGTCCTGGAACTAAACTGAAGAATAATGGATATAAGAGAAGGGAACTAATTTAAAGAGGTGCCACGCCATCACCAAAGAGCAAGTGGACCAAGCTTATGTCCCTAAACAGACACACCCCAGGGAGATATCTCAAAGGTGATACTAGTCAAAGTCTGTTCAGAAGGTTCAAAGAAACCCACCAAAGCATAGAGGGAGAGTCATTTTTTCATTATTTCTACTCCAAAATGAGAGGTTCAGCTCTTACTACACACAGCACTGTGATGAGTGACAGATGAAACAATGCAGCTTCTAGTACAGAAAGGAATGCAGTCAAGTGAGTCAGTGTGATGGTGCTCCCATCGGGAAAGCACAAGGGATACCATCTGAGCACACAGAAAAGGTGCATACCCTGGTCCCAAGACTGCAGGAATGGTTCCTAGAGAAAGTGAAGTCTGAGCTGACACGCAAATGGTGAAAGAACTTAGTCAGGCCAAGGGAGGTGGTAAGAGGTGTGTTCAGGAGGAAGGAAGAGTATGGACACAGTTAGTGAAATGTAATGTGTGAGCCAATAAACTAGAAGTTTCCTATGAGTAGGCATTAAGTATAAGATGAGGAAAGTGGCAACAAATAGATCTGTTGAGGTAGACAGTGGCCAGATCATAAAGAATCTTGTGAGTCAGCATGAGGCACTGAGATTTGTATTCAGCTAACAATGAGGACCATTAAAGGATCTTAGGATAATTGATCAGACATGCATTTGCAAAGGTCACTCTGGCTGTATTACAGAAAATCAATTAAAAGTGGCTAAGCTGGAAGCAAGTCAGCCAGTAAGGAGACCATATCAATAATCCAAAATTTAGAGACTATGCTGATCTTAGTAGAGCAAAAGGAGAGAAAAATGAGAGCATCTTGTAAATAAAAGAAAATAGAATTAATTGGTCTTATAGAATGACCAGAAGTAGATGACTGACCAAGGAGGAGGCAGAAAGGAAATCTAAAAATCCCAAACTTACAACTGGTGTCACTTCTTGAACTAGACCACTCTGAGGACAACTGGGGACCAGTTCAGAAGTAGGTACCCAATGATCTTGCTGCCCAAAGCCTCAACAGTGTGTAACACTTACATACTGCTTCCAGAGGAAGTGTTCAAAAGCACAAACATGATTGTGTCACTCATTGACTTAGAAGATTATTATAATGTTTCTGTAGTTCCTGATGCATAAGATGAACGAGGCAAAACTGAGATAAAGGACTGGATTTTTAATCAAGTGGCCAAGTTTTTGTTTCAATTCCATGGGATTCCTTTTAGAAGGAGCCTTAAACACAGAGCTAGAAAGGCAGGCAAGGCCCCTGAGAGACTCTAAGCTAATCCTGGAGAGACAATGTCCAACACAATAAATACAAGAGCTGAAGTAAGATTAAAACATATTAGAGGCTAGGAAAAAGGGAAAAAGAGTAGGAGAACACCGGAATGTTAACAACGTAAGATGGTTGTTAAGACAACACAAGGGAAATAAGCTTGGAATAAGGAAATGGTGAGGAGGAAACCATCATAGCACTTAGCACAGATCAAGTGTTCTTGTCCTAGTTTTTGTGAATGTATAGATCATGTGTGGATTGGGGAGAAATACAGCCTAGGAAACAGTGCCCCCTCGTTTTGAAGATAAATTCTAATCTCCTTAGCCTGAAATACTAGTCAGTTATTATCTAGACTCTGCCCTTTTCTCCAGCTTTATCTATAAACTCAGTCACTTGGATAAGTTGAAAAGTCCCCAAACCATGTTGGGTATGTGCCGTTCTAAATATTTCACTCAATAACTACCCAACTATCTGCATATCTCATGAAAAACTTGGAAGCCCTCACCCCTGTCCAGCAGTGTGGGCCATGTTTTCACTACATACTTCATACTATATTGAAAATGAATTTTGCTTCACATCTTCTGATACTTGAGGGAAAAGACTGTGGCTTGCATCCGCTATACCTCAGAACAATGTGCATAACATGTACTTAACACACGTCTGCTAGACAGAGACACATAGAGCTAAAACGTTTAACTAAAATTAAGTAATACAAGTCCTTTTCTCTTTTTCTAAAAATAAAAACCGATAGTACTAGTTATTTCATGGTTTCTTTCACCATGAAAAGATAGCACATATAATAATGATAATGCCAGCTATTTGCAGGACATTCTCCAGTTTAAACCCTGCTCTTAACCAGTGTCTCAAAAGCAAAGAAAGCATCACAAAAGCTATGAAGACACTGAATAAACATAAGTCTGCTGATCTGAATCCAAGAACTCAAAACCTAAAACTAAAACGACAGTCTGTCCCCAACCCATGCTGGTTGGTTCTTCAGCCTTAAAGGTTTCTCATGATTGAGGTGATCTCAGAGGGAAAATGTGTGTGCGTCTCCCAGCAACAAAATTCCCAGATTCCCAGAGTTGTTTGGCTCTAGCTGAATGCATTTCTTAGTTAATTTAGGACAGAAGGTACCTTTCCTGGAAAGATGTATTTAAGACAATAAATACCCTTTATCTTACCCTAACAAACACTTCAGTTTCAGTTTCTCTCTAAATTTGGAGGTGATTCTTTTTTTAACACTGTATAGGGTCACAAAAATATCTTAACTTCCTATTATGTTGCTTCAGTAATTAATGAACCCAATCTTTATTTACAACTTTTCACTTAGATTTCTTGTAGAATAAACACTTTTAGTCCTCATTTTAAAAACTGTCATAGATTATAATATTTCAAACCTATGCCTTAATCCCATCTACTCAGGAGATGGAGATCTAAAGGATCAAGGTTCAAGGCCATCTGGGAAAAGAAGTTAATGAAACCCTCATTTTAAAAAACGAACCAAGCATGGTGCTTCATGTTTATAATCCTACCAATGTAGGAGGCAGAGCCAGGAAGACTATAGTCTTAGGCTGGCCCAGGCAAAAAAATGATAAACTCTCACTGAAAAATAGCTACAGCAAAAGGGCTGGAGGTATAGCTAAAGTGATAATGCAACTGCCACACAAGCACAAGGCCCTTAGTTTAAATCCCAGTACTACCAAGTAAATAAATAAATAAATCTTACTCATGTAGATAAAAATATAGCAATGTGGAAAAAGTAGACATAAGAAGTTTTAAACTTTGAGTTTAAGTAGTCTATGTAAAAAGAATGGTTTGGTTTACAATATATAGAAACTTCAGCAACCACTATTATTTAAGAAATACATATACATATATATGTATGTACTTACTTATATTTTAGCTTTACAGAATTTCCAGGTTTTCCCCATGGAAGAACTACAAAATCTTTGGTGTTCATGATTATTGTTTTAATATTATCTTGAAATTATTCTAGATTTATAAACTAGAATAAATAAATCTTCTGCAAAATAGAAAAAAGAATTATGCCAGAGGTAAAGCTATGAATTCAAAACTACACATACTTCAGGAAAACTTTTAAAACAAAAATCTTTTTAAGGAAAAACAAAGGCTAAGGAGTAAAATGTTATATATGTTAAATATATATAGTTCTATAAACATATGAGAAAACTGAGACTTCAACAATATTTACATGTAACAAAATACTTGAGAAATACTTAACTAAAGGTGAAGAATTAATTCATTAAAATAAGTTAAAACCTATGTGATGCTCTTTCTATGTTTGTGGTTATAAAACTACAATTTTTTATAACCCATAATTTTTTGGTCAAGAACAGATCACATATTCAGCCATGTTTTAAAATTATATCCTTTATTGACATCATAGCTATCTTAGCATGTGCAAGTACATGCTATGATGTTTCCACAATGACCAAATCACCTAATGTTTCTCAAGATACATTCCCATTGTTACACAATACATGAATGCATATCAGGAATTTTTCCCCACTCAGAAATAATGCAAAAGGTTAGATGTACTAGAAAATCAAAAGAACCTTTGAGATATAATCCAAACCCAAATATCTTTTAATACATATATGGTAATGTAAAATGAAAATTAAAGTACGTAATAATTACCCAAAGACATTTAATATCCTCATTTATCAGAGAACATTTTAATGGTATTCTTTGGGTTAGTCAGAAATTAGCGTATTTCAGAATTTTCAACAAGAAATGAAGTAAACAAGATTTTCTGCTTAAATCTGAGTTAACCAGAAAATTAAATTTTCAGAACACCGTTTCCCGAGTATCCTAATTATTCATGGCTCTGTAACAACTTACTCTGAATGATGAGTAAGGAATCATATGCACAACTACTAGATTTTCAAATGAATAAAATTTTTCTAAATTCCAAAAGCTGTTAACAAAGTATCACAGTAGCCATAGTCTTAAATGCCCAAACCATTACTGCTGTCAATTTATACATGAGTTCCTGATGCTCATAATGCCAACAAATAGTTATCAAGCCTCTGAAATATGCAAAGCACTCTGCTGAGAGGCACAGAGAAGTCAAGACCCAAGGAGATTTGTTTCTGGGTTCCAATGCATTAGAGTCAAATAAGGCATATAAAATCCACATATAAAAGGTACAAAATAAGGTAGAAATTTTAAGGGCCATAAAACTAGTCAACTGAGTAGGAACTAATGCCCAGACATATAAGGAAACTGCAAAATAAATAAATCCAATTCTAAAATGAAAAATGATCTGAATCAACATTTCTCAAAAGAAGACACACAAATGCCATCAATATAGGAAAAAATATCCCTTATCAACTACAATCATGTTTACCACATATGACAAGAATAAGGTGAGGCAGGAATGGGAAAAGGTTTATCAGTGGGTACAGAGTCATAGTTAATAAAAGAAATAAATTCTGGTGTTCTATTGTGCAATAGGATATCAATAGATAATAAGTATGTGCTTTATTTTTCAAAAAAAAATAGAAGAAAGGACTTTGAACATTTCACCACAAAGAAATGGTAAATGTTTGAGGAGATAGATGTTTGTCCTGATCGAACATTATACAATGTATACACATATCAAAGCAATTACCTGGTGCTTCATAAAACATGTACAATTTTTGTCAACTAAAAATAAGTAAGTGTTCAAACATCACTAATCCTCAGAGAAATACAAAAAATGACAGTGAGGTGTCATTTTACCCCAGCTAGAATGGTTTTTATCAAAAATACAGAAAAATAACAGATACTGGCAATGTACAGAGAAAGGGGAAATCTATTGGTAGGAATGCAAATTAATGCAGCCACTATGGAAAGCAGTTTGGGGTTCCTCATAAAATTAATAAAAGAACACCAAATGTTCCACAATCTCACTACTGAGTATCCAAAAGAAACAAAACCATTAGATCATAAGATATCCACCCTCCCACATTTATTGCAGTACTATTTACAATAGTCAAGATGTAGAATGTACCAAGGTGACTATTGACTGGAATGGATACATTGACTAAAGATGGAAAAGTTTTTAGCAATAAAAAAAGAATAAATCTAGTCATTTTTAGGAATGTGGATAAAACTAGAACATTATTTTAAGTGAAATTAGCCTGGCACAGAAAAGCAACTACCACATGTTCCCACTTATTTAGGGAAGCTAAAAAAATTAATCTCATAGAAAAAGAGGGTAATATAGTGGTCACCAGAGACTCAGAGGGAGAAAAGGGATGGAGAAAGAGTAGATAACAGGTACCAAAACACAGTTAGATAGGAGGAATCAGTCCTGGTATTCTGTAGCCCAGTAGGGGAACCACAGTATATAACAGTGAATGACATATTTAAAAATAACTAGAAGATTCTGAAGGTTTTCAAACATAGAAACAATAAGTGTTTGAGGAGGTAGAAGTACTAATTATCTGAATTTCTTCATTACACAGTATATTTGTATATAATAAACTATCATACTATAGCCCATAAATACACACAAGTATTATGTGTCAATTTTTAAAAGCTAACTAGAAAAACATAGAAAAAAATAAAACAAAGAATGGTTGTGCAGCAGGAACAACTACTTTGATCTCTCAGATCTAGATCCAAATTATTTGGACTACCTCCAAAAATGAAAGCTAACTTGAAAGAATAAATTTTTAATTCCTTGGAGGAAATTCTAAAGGAATTTATTCTCTGTGTAAAATTTCAAAGTGAAATTGCACAAAGTAACTTGCATTTTAAGTAATATAGTGGTTGCATAATAGAGCTAAGTATATTTGCACCTTGGGTCAATAAAAAATTTTAGGTGTTCCTTCATGACCCCTATCAGAGGTAGTGAAGCCACACTGGCAAATAAGACATGGTATTTTCCCTTGAGGAACTCACAGTCAAGGGAAAACCCACACAAGCAATTGCAGGACAAAAGGAATCATCCAGGACAGGCTCACTTTTCAGCCACCAGGTCTCAAAGCTGAAATAAGTGTCAGAGAGAACTAAAAGTTCTCCAGGAATGGAAAACGAACATACCATTTCCCTTTTGGGAAGGATATGGCAAAATTTTCAAGTGGAACTCTCTTCTCCCTCCCCGCCTTTAGAAATCATCTTTGTAGGAAATACCTTTATCAATTTTCACCAAACAGAGCTAGAAAAGCTAAAAAAGAAAAAAATAAATAAAAACTCCGAGGGGTAATCCTACTCGACAACATGGAGTCTATATTCCTTTCTCATCAAGAAATCCAACTGCTGGACTGTTGTCTCCTCTTGCTAGCTTTTTCATGAATATCCATAATGTTACAATTACTATTAGAAGGACAAAAGAATCCCCAGAGTTAATCTTTCTGCTTTATCAAAATAATCTAAATTGTCCTAATTTCATTTGCACACTGAAATATACAATTTTATTTGTATGTACATATGCATGAAGTCAAGCTGATACACAATGATTAATTTTACCCATACAGATAATGAAGAAAAGTCTGGAAATCTCATTAGAATTAGATGATTCAGATTTATAGCTCTGTTGATAATGTGATTTAACCAATAAATGCTCTTATTCAGGGAGCATTTCACTTCACTGAATGCAATTAGTAAGGCTTCTTCTCAATTAAATGTTTTATCAAGTCACACACATAAGCCAATTTTTCTGTATGAAATAAAAAAGGATGATATTAATTATGAGGTATGCTGTTCTGCCTGTTTCTTCTGGTAAAGTCAAGAGAGAATTAATCACCTTTCTTGGGACAGCAATGCTATAACAATGTCAGCACCATGACTAGCAAAGCACAAAACTTTAGTAACCTAATGAAGTCAGGAATACAGATAACTGCCTATTCTGCAAACCTCATAGTCTCTTGTGTCCTCGGTTCACTCAATTTTCTTTTACAATTAAATACCAGAAGGTTAATCGTGACTTGGAAAATTTTCTAGTTAGTTGATTTATTAGACTGCATCATTTCTGCCCACACAGATGCATCTAATATGATCCCAAATTGTCCGTGTTGGTTTGATGATGCTGTTTTGGAGAAAGCAACTCAATCATCAAGGCCACCCGCCACAGAATGGAAAACAGGAACTTTTGGTGATCTATCTAAGATCTGCAGTGAAACTCTGAGCGTTCAGGAGCAGGTACTGGGGGATCTTAACATTGCACCATTGGCAGAATGGGAGTTTTGGAAGATGGGCCACTTACTCTAATTGAAAATGTATGGAAGGCTACTTGAGTTGTCTAATGACTCAGATCACATTAAGCACCCAAATTTAAGAGCTATAAATAATTTTTCTCATGCTTGAACATGTTTTTACAGTGTCTTACTATAGTAAGCTCCTTTGGCTATATTAACAGGTTTTTAGGTTACACAGTACTTAGAAAACAAAGATACAAGCAAGAAATGTTAAATGAAAATTAATTTAATTAAAAACTTTGCTTCAAACTATTAAAATAATGCAAACTCTAACATTTAATCGATCTGATATTAACCTCCTCTTGTGTGTGTGTATATTAAAATCTTTTAAAAATCTAAGGAACAAACTGACGTAACATAACATCTTGTTCTTGAGTGACCTAGTAAGTAAACATAGGCCATGTTTTAGCACAGTCCTAAAGTGAGCTTGGTAGTACTGGCTTCAAGAGATCTGATAAGGAAACACAGCTTCAGGGCACTAAGTGAGGCTCAAGCAGCCTAATTTTCCATCCCCTGTATACCAGTTCCTATCCCAATAACTGAAGAAGTTTGCCTTTAGATATCAAGGGGCAGGACACCCTTTTAAAACACCTTCAAATTAAAAATGATAATCAAACATAATACTGAACTTGAAGTTAGAAGATCTAGGTGTCCTAAATTCGCCAGATTTAAGACAGAAGATCTTTCTGCTAGAGTGACATTGAACTTCAGTTTATCCATTCATAAAATAGTAAGGATGCTTTTGTTTGAAGGAAATCAAACAAAAGTTCTCTGACCAGTGACTTGTAAAAATGTGAGCTACTAAAAAGCCCCCAGAGGTCCAGGAGAGTAGACACCTTAGCAGCTACCTAGCAGGGAGTGTGTAGGATCTACTTTGTAGCACCTCTACTTTAATCTCTGTTATATAATGAGCACTTACTATAAATAAATTCTTCTATAGCTACCTAAGAAAATATGAACTACAAAATGTTAAAGAACAATATTATTAACAATTAATGGAATTATAATTAATTATAATTTATTATATTAATTATATAACAATTATAGTTTTATCATAATTAATATTAATAATCTTATTAATATCATCATTATCAATGTCCACTAAAACTTGTTTATGTTTACTAATAAATAAAGTATTATATTTCTAAATCTCATCATTCACAAACCTAAGCCCTTCAATATTTTATCAATACCACCATTCTCATGCAATCCACTGCTACCCTGGGTGCTTTCTGATGAGTATTTTGAACATCAGAAAATTTAATTATCTCTTTAAGACAGGTAAAAATTGCTGCTTTATTCCTAGTCCTCTTAGCTCTTCTTAAAACGAAATCTCAATGTAGTTTTGCGTCATATGATTTGAGAGATTTTTTCAAATCATTAAGTCATATGACTTGAGAGTGTTTTTGGTAACTATTCTTCCCTCTTCCACACTCTTCATCTGTCATCCACAAAGGGAAATCTAGCGAAAGAAGATACTGGATATTTTGCAAACTTTACAACAATATCTCTAGACACCAGTGAAATCTTTTGGGTATCAAATTGCTTCCAAGTCACGATGTTACTAATTTTTGTCTCTACATGGTTCCATATGCCCGTAGGAAAAATAATATCCAGTTACTCTGGTGGGCATTTAAGGTCTTCACTAAGTATCCCAATGTTCTTAAATCGTCTACCTTATTTTCCACATTTCTGCTCACCAGGTTTCATTCTATCCACTGCCCAGGTTCAGGGCCACCTTTCTCATGGAAATTTCCTCCATCAAAAATGAGCCTCTGTTTCTGTAATGGCATCACATATGTTAAGCTCATTTGCTATTATATACTGCTTTCTGTTAGCCTTGCTTGTATAAATGCTTTTTCCTAAGTAGCCCAAATATTTGAGAGCAATCCTACCTCTGACCTTTGTATCTCCAGCAATTCGTAGACCATATACACATTGTTCAATAATGTGTTACTTTTTTTCTGTTGCTATCAGTTTGTTGTACAATCTGCCCTACAAAAAAATTTAAACCAGCATACTCTCTTTCCCACAACAAATCTGTTTGTATTTTATTTATGTCTTCAGTCAGTTTTGGTTTGCAATCAACAAATATGCACTGAACACATCCCTCATCCCTCCTGCCTATTATCAAATTAGGTACTGATGAACAAGGTGAGCAAATTCAGATATAATGCCAGTTCTCACTGAACTTATACTCTAGTGAAGGTAATATAAGAAAACGAAAAAGCAAAAAAAAATTGCAAATGTGCTAAGGAAAATAAACTTTCAGGTAATGTACTTTCAGCTACTTTTAGGTAATTTGCTTGTATTACAGCTGGTAATATTGTAAGAGACAGGGTTAGTAGGATTAGGTATTAAAAAGAGGGGGATGGGATTGGTTCAATTACCATAACCATACAGTTTGTATAGTTTTCATCTTGAGTAGCTTTTAACTTCACAAGACTTTTTAAAATGAGGCTTTCTAACTTTAGATTTTAAAAGCCAAGACAGATCTTGATCCAATATATCTGAAAAACTTTAATGCTTATTTTGGGAAGAAAAACACTTCAGCAGTTTCAGATTTCCCCCACGGTAGGCTTTTCTTGACAGGAGTGGACTTCAAGAGTGGACTTTAGGAGTGGATGCATGTAGGTAGGCAGACAAAAAAAAAAAAAAGCTACAAAAGAGAATAACATACAGTTTCTCGGGGAATCAAATTTTTCACAGGCACAAAGAACTTCAAAGGAAAAAAAGAGGCGAGCATTTGAAAGGATGAGGCTGCAGAAAGAGTACAATTGATTAAGGTCCAGGTTTCTCTGCCTGGGGTTCACCCTCAGTTCTGGTCTCATTAGCATCATGGGCTGAGAAGTTGTTCATAAAAACAAAAGTCTGCAAGGGCTCAGCAAACACCTGCCGGGACGACACCCCGTCTCCAGCCTGCAGCGAGTCTCCTTTCCGCCGCCCGCTCCCTGCACCCCCAGACACGGCTCCAGGCAGGACCTGCGACCCGGAGACCCTTTGGCTGCCACATCCACCACAGCCCCCACCTCACCTGTAGCCCCCCGTCGCTGGTGTCTCCGCAGCCACCGGGGCTGCCCAGAGCTTCCGCCTTGGTCTCCTTGGTTACCGCGTGACCTCCGTACCCTTAGCAACCAGAACGCTTGTTTCGCCGCTGTCCACCAGTAGAGGGAGCAAGGGAGTCGCCCCCAGCAAGTAAGATAAAAGGACGG
This sequence comes from Castor canadensis, assembly GCF_047511655.1. Taxonomy (NCBI): domain Eukaryota; kingdom Metazoa; phylum Chordata; class Mammalia; order Rodentia; family Castoridae; genus Castor; species Castor canadensis. The sequence goes on along the minus strand of NC_133390.1, from coordinate 101,594,004 downwards.
GGACATTCCAGGCCCCTGGAGGCGTTCTGCTATTTCTTGGTAATGAAGAATTTAACACATCCTGGTCCCCTATCATGCTGCAAGCACTGGTCAAAGTCTTAATGCAATATTTGATCCTTTCTCATAACAACCCAATTTATATTTAAGGCACAGAAAATATGAATAACTTCACTCAACCTTACAAAGCTAGAAAATGGCAGCCCCACTAATTAACCCAGGTAGTTCAGCCTCAGAACTTCTGTGCTATTGCTTATCAAAGCTACAACAGGCAACGTTAGGGTGAGAATCTAGGTCTCTTGGCAAGCCCAGAATTCTCTTTATACCAAATACACAAGCCACGAGGGTGTGTGTGTGTGTGTGTGTGTGTGTGCTGAAAAATACCTTTCCTAGAAATCTGAAAGGCATGAGGGTATGGAAAACATGATCTTCACAAGAAATCTAGCAGCATTAGACAGCCCCTTAGAACTCCTTCTGATACTACATTTAAAGGGAGGACTGGGCAAAGTCCTACCTTTAACACAACTATAGCAACTCCCCTAGCCACATCACTACCACACACACACACACCAAATACACACACACCAAATACACACACACATGCACAGTCAACACATACTTCTTACACCGTTTTGTTCTGGACAAAGAGGCCCCTGTACTGAGCTCATTTTATTTTTGGCTTCCTAAATATGCTATTGTTTTGCTATTTCTGTATTTATATACTTCAAGTAGGATATGTGTTTGATTCTGCATATAATTTTCTGTGTTTAATCAAGTTGCCTCCATCCCACTACTGGGCTAATAATCGTAAGTGTTATAACTAATAAGCTAACTTTTGCCCAATTGGTTAATGTGCCTGCCAATGTCCATTTAGGAAAACATTGAATGTTTTCAATCACTATTGATAAAAGATGGCAATATCAGTATTTGGGATACAAGTTTGGGTTTTGGAGTCAGGCAGACTTGTAGTTGAGTCCTGATCCTAACAAATGTACCTGCTGTGTGACCTGATTTATAAAGCCCAGTGTAACTGGCTAAATAGTACACTTGGTGCACACATGCTATAGTGTGAACGAATGCACTAAATCTTTAGCTCTAAACCAGACCCATGGTAAGTACTTGATAAACAAGAAATGGTGGTGCTTGATAAACCATAAGAAATGGTGATGTTAATGGTATGACTTTGCCTAGTCCAGACTTTAAAACTAATAGGACAGCTGGGCGCTGGTGGCTCAAGCCTATAATGCTAGATATTCAGGAGGCAGAGATCAGGAGGATCAGAGTTCAAAGCCAGCTAGGGCAAGTTCGTGAGACCCTATCTTGGAAAAAAAAATATCACAATAAATGGGCTGGTGGAGTGACTCAAGGCATAGACCCTGAGTTCAAATCCCAGTACCACAAAAAGAAAAAGAAAATTTAATAGAATGAAGACTTTCAAGTGACCATCTAATGCCGCTAAGTTTCTTGTGAAGATTGTGTTTTTCAGAACCTGTGTCTTTCAGATTACCAGAAAAGGCAACTTTAGCATTCATGCATTCATTCATGTATTCAGCAAGTATTTATTGAAGTCCATTGTTTTAGACCCCCAAAATACTTCAAGGTATAAAATAAAGTCCATCCTGTTGCCAAATTATATTTTAATGAGGGTAGAAAGGGAAATAAGCAAATATGAAAATATTCCTGGTGTTATAGGAAAAATAAATAACAGTAAAGAAAATAATTAAGGGTTCTAGTTCAGATTAGATGGCCAAGGAAGTCTCTGAATGTAAGGTAAGAGAAAAACATAGTATAATCATGGCAAGAAACACTCCAGAAAAAAGAAACAACAAAATTCAATTCTGTCCCAATGAACAGCAATGTTTTATATAAAACCTCTTATCATATCTGTAAAGTTCTGTTTTGACTTTGAAAAAGAATTCTTATAATACTTTTACTGACACAATAATAAATTTAAATTCACAAAAATACTGTATTAAATATTCTGGCACATTTAAAAAGCATTAAAGGAACATTATCTTACTTATGTTTAGAAAAACTTATCTACTTTATGAAAAATAAAACAAAGCCAAAGTATAAGCTCATATCAAATGCATAGCAAAATAAAAAGTGTAAAGTGCTTATCTTTCAGAACTGTGATTAGTGACAAAATGAAATGAAACATGTAAAAACAATGACACCGCTAGGGAGATGATCTTCCCTCCACTGAAGCAGAATGCATTTAACTGACATACCAGCAATTCTGAAAATGGTTTACCACATCTATATCAGGAGAATATTATTCCTGAGAGTTTTGCAAAATCATGCTTCATTGTGTCACTGTGAAGATAAGATTTGAACACAAGCTTTCTGTACTGGATATATTCAATTTAAAGAGACATAAATTACCCACAATACAGTAATTAAGAGCAAAGACTTACTGAATAAAAAAATAGCTGCAAGGTCATGCTTAAAAAGACACATTATCTCTCTGTCTCTGTTTGTCTCTGTTTCTCTCTCTCTCTCTCTCCCCCTCATCTTTCTCTCTCTCTCTCTCTCTCTCTCTCTCTCACACACACACACACACACACACACACACACGCACACATCTATTGAAGAAATTCAACTCATTAAGCAACTTTTATTTTGTACTTGATAGAGTGTTACTTGTAGGAAAATTATGGCAGGCTCTAGGACTTTTCTGGTCAATCACAGGTGATGAAGGTTCTTGGAGGTGTAATAAAAATGTTCTCCCACATAATGGTCAAAATTCTGTATGTGATTTAGCATTGAGTTTTCCCCTTGCTATAGTGGTGTCTACAGAATTCAGGGAAACCTGAAATGAACCACATGTTGACAAAGGTTTGTGTTTCTTTTCCTAATCACCCATCTGTCTTCAGTCTTATTAATTGCTTACATTACAGTTGCAGGAAGGGGCAAGGACTAAGAAAAAAAATAAAAACATGGTTTTACTGGTATTGAGCTGGACAGTTGTTTAAAGGAACTCATCCTCCAGAGAAACCCCTACAATCTATTGAAAACTTCTTCCCTGCATTCCCCAAGGTACAGGAGATAAACCTCCTAAGGCCTTTGCTTTGTGGAGCCCGTGGCCACCAAGTGACTGTTCTTGCTTCTCTGCATTGGGATATCAATAGTTCTAGATAGGATTTATAGTGACCCACTTTCTCTCACAGTCTTGCATGTCTAACCTATAGAAAAATCCTCTTGCATTCTTTGCCTTTCTAGGCTATCGGAATGAAGGTCAGTCATTACCGTCACGCCCTCTCTGGCTAGTACAGCAGCAACCAGCCAGACTAACACACTTCTGACTGCTCAGATGGGAGTCAAAAAACAGCTCCCTGTGCCCACAACTGCAGATACTCATGGATGCACGTACTAGGTGTCAACAAGGGTCAGGGACCGTCAACAAACTGTCAAAACTTAGAAATGAGGCTGAGAAACCTGCATATCTTTTCCTTGCTATACTAGAACACTGTGATAACCCAGAGGTCACCTTATTCTTTAAAAAATATTTCTTTTTGTAGATTGTCATTCTTCTTGATAAGAACTCTGATTCCATAAAGTATATACTTATTTATAGTTTTTTTAACCTGTACCTTTCATATTATTTGTATTTAGATATGCAAATGTCTGTCCTTTGAATAAAATTATTCCAAAATGGGCATTTTTTTTGCACTATATAATAATAACCTATTTTATGTAACCTAGAAATCTTAGATCATTACTTTTCTCAACACCTATACATAGTCAGCTTATCATATTTTCTTTGAGTCAGCTTTACTATTCAGATAGTTTATTCCTTAAGAAATGAAATAAACTCTGATACATGTACATTCTATATTTATAGAACATCATGTTTTTAACTACTAAAATACTTGGTACATTCTATATTTATAGAACATCATGTTTTTAGCTACTAAAATACTTGGTAAAATGCTTGGTAGTACTAAGCATTCTCCCTTTGGAGGAAGATGGGACAAAGCACACCAGCATCTTTCCAAAAGTAGTCTCTCAACTTGATCCACCCCTTGGCTTCTTACATACTTTATAGGCAGAAACTGGTGGTCACTTTGAGGTTTAAAATCCAGTTTAATACCATCTCCTTGTTTATAAGCCCTGCCATATGATATTACTTTTACATGGAGTATCTACTTTCTTTATTCCTTGGCAGATACTAAATATAGCATCCTATTACATATGTATAAGGTTTTAAAACTTGTCAAGGATAACTGAACTTTAGAGGCAACATAAAACTATAAATAAGACTTCTCAAAAACCTAAATTAGTGTTATATAAATATATTTTAATACCATTTGAGTGACTAACTTAAGATAGAAAAAAACCTTAAAGTTAGCAGGCAACATTGCCCCTTTATAATTTTCTTCAGTATTGTAATTGCTGGCTGTCACCTGTGACACAAAAGTCTTCAGCAAATAAACTTCCATAGTACAAGGAAATTATTATTGATGTTTCACAAGTGAAAGAGAATCATCAGGCCATATGATAAATTTTCAATTCCTATTGTGTACACTGCCTTCCAATTTGAAATATAAAAGTACAAGTTTGTCAAATGGGCATAGCTTCATTTAATCAGCTCTTAGTCAAAACTGGTTCTATTACAGGTGCTGCTGTAGATGGATACAAAGGTGAACAAAGACCGTTGCTGTTCTTGAAGAACTCAAAAGAAAGCTTGCAAACAATTGATATGCAACACATCAAGTACTATATTAAAAATATCGAAGCATTACATGTTTGTGGCATGGCCAGAATTTCTGGATAGTTCAAAGATAATATATATGCCATAGAGATAAGAATGAAAAGTCATGCTAGGGTCATGTTAGAAGGCACATCAGATGTTACAAAGGAATCCACAGGATAATTTTTAAAGCAAAAAAAAAAAAAAACATCTCAGTGTGCTCAGTGTGCTTATAGAAGCATATTTCAAAGGTAATTCTGTAACTCAAGTAGTAGAGTGCCTGCCTAGCAAGCACAAAACCCTGGGTTCAAACCCCAGTCCCATCAAAAACTAAAAATAAAAGTCAGAGGTAATTCTGGTGACAATAGATGGAGACAAAAAAAAGATAGAGACAAAGAAACAAGCATAAAATATGTTTATACTAGTCCACAACAGAAATGATGAATCCAGAATATATCAATGCAGAGGCCAAGTAAAACAAATTTAGATTGTGTAAACTCCAAAGACAGAGATCAAAGACAAGAGGCTGGCATAAACAGGGAATAGAGCTAATTATCTCTAGATTTCATAGCATGGTTTGTTAGAATGAAAGAAAGTGCAGAATGGATAGACAAGAAAACGCTCATACACCAGCACAGAGTTTATTGTAGAGAAGTGACCCTGCAGAGGGGAAGTCTAGTAAGAGAGCTGCTTACAGACCTGGGGTAGATAAAGGAGATGGGTGGAGAAGTCCCAGGAAGGTCACTGGATGGGATAATCCTCAATGACCCTTTGACTTTCCCAAGACAATGGCTTACAGGTGGTTCATGACTTAAGGAATGTCTATTTTTCCTTAGAGCCAGGTAGAGAATTTTCAATGAGTCACCTTCAAGGGGGAGAGGGTCTCATACTAACATGGCTTCTTTTTGTTCACCCTAACATGGTTAACTGAGCAGAAAGAACTGATAATCAACCCAGGAACAGCAAGAAAATAAACAAGTCCACAGAGAGTGTGGCCAAGGAGGTGGGGGAAGAATGAATTCAGCTTTGAAATTTTTACTTTTATGATAGCATTAGGGAGTAATAAAAACAAAATATAGTTCTAATTATTGGGAGAATTATGGGGAATGGCCATATATATTCAGATATTATCAGTATAGAGATGATAACCAAAGCAAAAATATGTTTTCAAATTGTCATAGGAGCCCTCATGAAATTATGGAGATATTTTTGAGAAAGACATTCATCTAGCATTCCTAAAATAGACTTATATGAAACCTGTACCCAGCCTTCTTATTCAGCAGTGTTCACTGCAAAGTCCTCAAAAATGAGGTTGACAATCTGACTGAATTTATTACTGAGATTCTCAACTCTTCTCATTATCACTCATACTTTTACTGCAGACAAACATACAAGTCACTGAGTACTTAAAAACAGAAAGTGAAAAAGAAGAAAAGAACTGGCACTGTCCCCTGAACTTTATGCTGCCAAAACAAATACTCTTATAAATAAAGCTCTTTCAATTGTCCACATAAATGGATCTAGAGAAAGTGAAGATGGAATTCACATGATGAGGTCTATAAAAAGTCAACTGCAAAAAGAGAACACTTCATTTGAACATAAACAGCTCTATTTTATTTTTCATTGTAGTTTCAAATTTAATATAAAGTTAGTATTTCTTAGTTCCACTCATGGTTTGATAGACAACTGTAGTGGTCACTGAGGCCAGGTAGATAGATGAAGAGACAGGGAAATTATATTATTTTAATGAATTTTAAAGAGTTAGACCAGATATTGGAACAAGGAAGTTGAAAACTGAGAAGCTAGAGCAGTTAGCCCCTCCTATCTCCTTTCAGATGTTAAGTTACAGAAACAGGAAGATTTACAGGGGTTACCTTCTGCTGAGATGTTAACAAGCATAAGGCTTCTTGAAGGGGTAGAAGGAAAAACTCTTCTGGCAAAGTAAAGTCCTAAAGCCCACCTATTGTCCCTGTGTTTTGGGTGGACTTAGATAACATCTCCATATTTTACAGTAATAAATAACACCCATCTTGGGCATTCAGAACCATTATCTAATGGTTAGAGTTGCTAGATATCTGGTGACATGGATTCCCCCATCCCAGGAAAGTATAAGACCTCAGAGTAGGCCACAATTTCAAGTCTTTGCTGCCATTTATTGCATGGGGAGTAGGAAATGTTTCTCTTTCTTTCACCCTACCCTCTCCGACCTTCTCCGTACTTTATCCTGTTAAACTAAAATAAGTCTTTGCTAAAACTTCTACCTTGTAAAACTCCTCATTGTGAGACACCTTGAAATGCTTTTCATATTTATGGATCTCAAGTACCTGTGATTTTGTGTGGAAACTCAGAACCTGTGGGAAGTCCCTTATCCCTCCTCTGATAACAGACACCAATAATCTCATATCCTGCTGTTGGCTGACAACAACCTGTGAGTTTTGGCAGTCGTGGTTTACTGATTATCCAGCCCACCCTCATACTGATTTATTGGTCCAGTCCAAACTGGAGTCAGATTCTTTCTTCTGAGAATGTGGAGTTAAGACTGAGAGACTATTAGAGCAGAATGTTCTTACAGGTGGACAACAAAAAGAAAAATAGAAGGATAAAAGGAAAAAAAAAAAAACAAAGGAGGGCAGGGAGGAAGGGAGAAAAGCAAAGATGAGAGAGAGAGAGCTAGAATTTTTTTTTTCTCTATGAACTAGTTACATCCTATGTGATACATTCCTGTATCCTTGATTCCCTTTCATTAGAGAGTGAATAACATTGAAATACATTACATCTATGTAGAAAGCAGCAAGACACAATGAAATACAGTGAAAACTGTTGAACAACATAGAGTAGGGGGAAAGAATAAGTAAGAGTAATAGAAGGAGTTAAACCAATTAAAGTACAATATATTTGCAGATAAAATACCAAGGCAAAACCCCAAATGAACAATGAACAGACACTTAAACAATGAGCATCAGAGATCTAAAACAGGTTATAATAAGGGGAGAGTAATATTGGGGTGGAAGGGTAAATGAAGAGGCTAAAAGAAAGTGAATATGGCTATTGTATTTTCTATCCATATGTTGGGTTTAAGATCTAAAAAGCAGATGAGTGGGTATCCCATCCCCCCATGGAGACACCATGATGCCTGCATCCTGAGAAGTAGTTATTAACCTGCATTCCTGCACCCTGAAGAGGAGATACAGGGTCTCATAGATCTGCCACAGGGCTGATGAGCAAAATGTTCTCAAGATTGTTTTCCTCCCTCAATAAGGGGCAAACAAACCAGTTCATCTAAGAAAGCCCATGAATCCATGGACCATGAAAAAAGCCCACCTACCCCTTGTCCAAATCCAGAGTTAAAGCATCTATAAAAGCCCCAGCCTTCACCTGAGCAGCTAGCCACTGGTTTCCAGACTCCACTGCACTGCTCTAGCTGTAGCCTTTCCTTTCTCTCTAATAAATCCTACTTCATATACCAGCTTTGACTCACAAGTCAACCAGCTGCCTCACAAGCCAGGTTTCTGGCCTAGGAAGTCAAGGACCCTTGATACGGGCCCACAACATTTCACACCAGCACGTAACACATGTATGTATATGGAATACTGAAACCTGTCAAAGTCATTTTAGGAAGGGGGATGAGGAAGAGGGAGAATAATGGAGGAGATGAACCGAACTGGAATACATTGTACACACATATAGAAAAATCAAAGCAAAACCTCCTGTACGATTATTATATACTAATAAAAATGTTAAAAAAATAAATTCTTTTTCATCACTTTACTAGCATGGTCAGTTTGTTTATGGACAAAGGACCTTAAGTAGAATGACTGCAGGAAGGATCATGAAGTAAAACTAAAGTAACTTTCTGTATAAGGCAATACAAACAGAGATTCCTAGAAAATTCTCTTATCAACAGAAGAGCCTTAATCTATGACTCTCATAGTTTTAAATTAACATTCGTATCCAGGCTTAAATAGGAAAATCATTTTGGCATGCTTTTGAAGTCATCTCCTTTAAAAGCTAATATCTCTTGCTTATTTTTTAATCAGTTTAACTTCTTAGTTTATTAACTTTAAGTTTAGCTGTGCCTATTTTGCTAGCCAACAATTATTTATAATTGATGTAGCTTTAGGGGAAACCAAATCTTTAAAAAAAAAAAAGGTATTTCAGAGGAAAAAGTCATTCATTTCTGTTCTTTCAAGTTTTAAAAAGTGTATCCTATTGTCTTCTTAAGATTTATACACTGCTACCTGTACTTCATTTGGAAAATTTGCTTTTTTCTCTGATGCACTCAAGCTGGGAAGCACAAAACAAGAGTTACAAGGTTTGTTTGACGTAAGATGTCTGACAGTAATTTTCATTCATCACCTTTATTCCCCTACAGTTCTGATCTCCATGGGCTGATTTTTCATTAAGTTTTGTAAACCATTTTATAGCACCTTTACCTTCACAGAAATTACTCCTAAAACATTGCAAAGGAGTTTTTCACAACTCTCTCCAGTGTAAAACTCACTAGAGTTACCATTCTTATGCTTACTATAAGTTACTATGACTTATGCACCTTTCTTCATTTAATTCAGAAGACTATAATGCATTTAATATAGCTAGCTTTGGTGAAGGTTATGCTCATGAACATATTCACCAAACGCATATTGATGGCTTACTGTGTTCTGAGTATTCTTACAGGTAATATTTATAACCATGAACAAGATAATTTATTCTGTACTTGAGGAAAATATGGTCTAGATGGAAATACAGACAATAATTCAGAATAATGACAGCTAAAACTAAGAACATAACTAGAGGAAGGCCATTGACTCAATACTTGACGCTCAAGAAAAACTTCTTTAGTATAAGTGATGCTCTGTCTAATTTTGGCACAGATGGTTGAGTAGGAGCCCCAAACTTTGTATTCTAGGTAGAGAAAAACATGCAAACTTCATTGCAATGTGTAAGAGTAGATACATTTAGGCTGCATGTAGCCCAGTGGTAGAGTACATGCCTCGCACATGGGAGGCATTGGGTTCAATCTCCAGCATTGCAAACATCTAAATACAGAACATTCGAAGAATCTATAACTTTCTACCACTACTAAAACATAAAAAGGACTTAGAAGTCATGCAGAAGAAGGGAAGAAAAGAGGAGGAAAGAAATCATACGACTTTGGCAAAGGAGGAGATCAATTAACAGACTATTATTAAGAGATATCAGTAGTCTAGGCCAGGGTAGAGATAGCAAGGCTCAAGGAAAATGAAAGGAACCCAGGAGCCATGATTTACACCTGTAATTCCAGCTACTTAAGAGATGGAGATAGGAGCATTGCAGTTCAAGGCCACCCTGGGCAAAAAATTTCAAGACCCTATCTGAAAAATAACTAAAACAAAGCAGAATGGATGAATGGCTCAAATGGTACAGCACTACAGGGCCCCGATTTCAATCCCCAGTACCACCCTACTCCCCAAAAAAGACAGAAAGTAAAGAAGCCAATATTTATGTATACAGCTTCATTAGTAGACTTGGAATTAATTTGATGAAAGTCTGAGGAATAAAAAAGGATATTTCCTCTAGGATTCATGGGACTGGTTGATAGGATAAAAGTATGATGAAAATTACACTGAATTAGGAAGCATTCATTCACTTAACACATATATTGAGTACTTTCTATACAGCAGGTATTGTTTTAGTGTGTTCCCTACTGAACAAAATCAACAAATTTTATTTTTATTGAATTTATACTTCATTGGAAAGAAAATTGTGATGCACTTTTATACTAATTTTTGGTTCATTTTATGAAGAGAATTAAACAGGTCAAACAGATAGACATTTTCCTGGGATGGGATGATATTTTAGGTGTGACAATTAAAGAAAAATCTCTCAGAGGAAGTTATGATTACAATGAGCACATGGCTGATTGGGAATCTGCCATGGGAAAATCTGAGATTTTTTTGGAAGAGGATCATCAAGGTTCTGGTGTGGTTTAAACATGATGAAAAAGAGTTAAGAGATGTGACCATATGGAGGAAAGGCAGGGAGATAGGTGATAAAGGTCAACATAAGGGTTTAGATCCTATTTTAATTAATATGGGAAGTCATGAGCAAGTTTTAAGCAGAGGAGTGATAAATAATTTATATGTTTATGAGGTTACATTGGTGACCAAAGGAAACTGAATATGAGGGGCCAACAGGCACAAAGAGGCCAGAGAGAAAGCTAATGTAATAGTCCAGGCAAGATAATCACAAACTGATGGCATTAAGGACTTAATTATTGTATTAAGATACAGGATGACTACTATAACAAGATCCAGCACAGCAGTGGGTTAAATGAGATAAACATTGACTTCTCTCTTAAGTGTAAACAATCCAAAATGAAATTACATCTTGAGAGTGAAAGGATCCTCGTCTCTTTCTATGGTCTTCCTGGACACTTGCTTTTCATTTAGTGGTCTAAGAAGATTCACTATCAATCTACCATTCAAGTACAAAAGATTTGAAAAAGAAAGAAGGGGAAATATACAGTAAAGACACACTCTTATTTTTGTTTTAGTAATTGTTATTAAAACATACCTTAAAATTTACAGTTGAGGCAATTAAGTTGAACTTTTTCTATTAGACATTTCTATTTCTGTTTTGGGAATTACTTCTTTTCAAAATGATTGAACTTTTTGAGATTTAAAAAAAATTTGTTAATTGTTTTTATATTTATTCATATCTGTATACATTGTTTGGGCCCTAATCTCCCAGCCCCCACCCCCTTCCCCCAACCTTCCACTCCCCACCCTCTCCCCTCGCTTCCAGGCAGAACCTGTTCTGCCCTCTTCTCCAAGTTTTTTGAAAAGGAAACATAAGAGACAATAAGAAAGACAGCATTTTGTTAGTTTGAGATAAAGATAGCTACACAGAGAGATTCCTAGCATTGTTTCCATGCACAAGTGTATTGCAACCCACATTGGTTCATCTCTACCAGACCTCTTCACTACTTCCTGGTCACCTTCTTATAGTGGCCTCTGCCAGTTTAAGATTACTATATTCACTCCTCTACAGTGAACACATCAACCACATTCAAGTTTTAGGTTTGGGTTTTTTTTATTATTATTTTTTGGCGGTATTAAAGTTTGAATTCAGGCTTCACTCTTGCTAGCTGTAACTCCAGCCCTTTTTGCCCTGGTTATTTTGGAGTTAGCATCTCATTTTTTGCTCAGGCTGGCCTGGACTGTGATCTTCCTATTTTACACTCCCACCATTACTGGGATGACTGATGTGTGCCACCATGCCCAGTGCTTTTCCAGTTGGGATATGGTCTCCAAACATCTCATTAAAACATAACATTCTACTTATGACCCCCCAAAAGGCCCATCTCCATCTCATAATGCAAAATGCATTCGGTCCATCTCTAGGAGTATGCACAGACTTTAACAATTTCAACAATGTTCAAAAGTCCAAGTTCAAAGTCTGAAATTCAAAGAAAAATCTTAGATTTGAGACTCTGTAAAACCAAAAAAGAAAATTACATACTTTTGATATGCAATGGCGTCACCAGGCTGAGTGGTTTAAAAAGACACTAGTCCAAAATATACCAAGTTCCTGTATCACATGAACAGAGAACTGGACAGACACAAATTGCAAAACAGTAATGAAACTTATTGAAAGGAAAGGAAAGAAAAACAAAGAGGATGCACCACAAGAGACAAAACAGTAGGCTCCTTCCATGTGGCATGGAAATATTGATCTCTTTGTTTAAAGACCAATTTATAGCTTTTAAGGCAGGAAAAATCTAGGTAGTCCCTAGGGAAGGGCTAGGGTATCTGGGAGGTTTAATTAGTACAGCCTTATCACATAACATGGGGTAGTTTCCACATTTGCTTTTGCTAATTTTTAGGTCTTAATTATATGTATGAGATGCAACCAATAATCATAAGGTCTTCAGTAGAGGACTTTGCCTGAGAAGTCAAACTGGAGGCAGAACTCTCTTTTACCAAGCAAACTGGCTAAGACATACCCCTTTGGACACTATCTTGCAAACATATTCATGACTGCCAAAGTATTTGTAACTTAGAGGAGATTTATTGCTCTGGAGATGACTCAGGGTGGTGCTTGGGGCTATATTTGCTTAAGAAAAGAGAGTCCCATGGTGGGTTGTTTTTCCTGTTGCTAGCCTGCCTCAATGGCACAGAGTAAACATTCCCATCCCAAAAGGGAGGAATAGAAGAATAGCAAGGAATGATGGACTAAAGCAAAACTGAAAACCAATAGGGCAAACATTAAATCCTTTAGCTCCATATCTGGCATCTCATGTACTTGGTTGTACCTGGTGGCATGATGTGAGCTCCACAGGGCTCAAGCAGCCATGTCTTTATGGCCTTGCCAGTTGCAGTCTACATGGCGTCTCTCTTGGGCTTACTCCACTTGTTGACTATGGCTTTACTTGGCAGGTGTTCCACGTTCTGGTATCTCTAACTTACTGGAGTCTCCATTGCATCTTCAGCTTCACACATTGCCATATCAGAGACTGCCTTCAGGGCTCTTGACCCTGCTACGCATTGCCTCGCCTCCCAGGCCTCTGAAACATGGGTGGAAGCCTCCATGACCATGCAACTCTTGCATTAAGCATATGTCCAAAATCAGCATCACGTGCATGAGGGCAAAGTCTGCGGTCAGCTGAAGCTGGGCCCTCTTGGACCATGGCTGTAATACTCTGAGTACCTGGATAGCTCACCACAGGGAAACACTTCTCCAGGCAGCCCTGTGCAGGCAGGGTGCCCCACATCTCTTCACAAAGCAGCCTTTCAAAAAGAGTTAAAACCTTTACACCTTTGGGCTTGTGATCAGTGTGGCCAGGTCAGTTTCTCAAAAGGCAACATTTCAATCACCCCAATGCAAAGTACTTTGCTGTTGTATTTTTTTCTTTTTTTTGATGGTACTGAGGTTTGAACTCTGGGCTTCACTCTTGGTAGGCAGGCACTCTACCACTTGAGCCACTCTGCCAGCCCTGTTTTGTGTTGGGGATTTTCAAGATAAAGCCTCACAAACTATTTGTCTGGGGTTAGCTTTAAACCATGATCCCCTAGTCTCTGCCCCCTTAGTAGATAGTAGATAGGATTACAGGCATTGAGCCACAGGTGCATGACACTTTGCTTCTTTTTCATGGCCATCATGTCTTCAACAACCACACCTTCCTTACCCCAGCTTCACACAGGCTTTACTGGCCTAACTACAAGTTTTTCAAATTTTTCTGCTTTTCTTTTTGCTCATAATTTTCACTATAAACCTGATTAAAAGCCACAATCACACCACAACCTAATTGCTGACTGCCTTGAAAATTGTTCCACCATATTAGTCTGTTATCTTTAAACTCGGGATATGGACAGAAAGTAACATTACATAGGATAACTGCCCTGTCTTGGAATTCATCATCAGAAGACCCACACAGTTTGTGCTCCTGAGTAACTCTTCTTTCATTCACCAGACTTTTTTTGAGATTTACCCATATCTATGTATGTATTGACAGTCTGTTCCCTTTTGTTACTAAAGATTGTTCCATTGGACAGATATGCCACAAACTGTTTTTGCACCTACCTTTTAATGAATAATTGATTATGACTTGGTTTATCTATGATGAATAAAGCTACTATAAATATTTATGTGCCAATCCTTGTTTGAACAAATGTTTTCATTTCCTTTAAGTAAGCATTTTCATTTCTTTTGAATAAATATCCAGTAGTAGAATTACTGGGTCAAATGGTACATTTACATTTAAGTGTATAAGAAATTTCCAAATACGGAATTCAAACTGGATTCCAAAGCAAAAGCATCCCCACCTGCACTGTATGAGATTTCCAGTAGTCGGTCCATTTCTTTTATGTTCATGACTTAGAAGCTGCATTAGGGATCCAGGCTATGTCCCATTAGGCAAATCTTAGTAGATGGAAATATAGTCTGCAGGTAGAATGACAGATTCCCATCTAACACCATGTTCTTTAGATACAAGCAAGAAAGACATAAAGGAAATATTAGCAATTGCCTTTGTTTGAAGTGGAGGAAATAAAACCGTCTCCCAGATTTTGGGTGGATAATGGTGCAATTAACTGAGCTAGCATGTTAAATTTGAGATGTTTGACATGAAAATGAGCATGTGAGTGATGGTTCACTTTAACAATCTGGAGCTCAATGTCAGGATCAAAGCTAGAAATATAAATTTGGTGATCATCAGCTTACAGAGGAAATTTAAAGTCATGGGATAAGATCAGATAAAGAGAAATTGAAAGATACAGTTTCCATCCAATTCACTAACTTTCTTCTGAGACAAAGCTACAAGTATATCTTAAAGAATGCTAGCCATCATAAAACAAAACAAAATCCCCTTACTCCTTTTTTTTAACTCATAGTGCAGACTATATTTCCAAGCCTCTCTTCCAAGAAAGTATAACTATTATGACTAAATTCTTAAATTGCGATGTGAGAGTGACATCCACATATCCAGATGAGTTCCCCAGACAGTTCCTTACGTAAAAGGAAAAAATTAATGTCAATCTTAAGGCACTATATTTGGATTTTTTTTACACCACAGCTTAAGGCTTACCTTAAGTATTTCAGGAAGAATATCCAACTATTTCTTATGCTCAATTAAATAAATCACAACTGCCACTTATTTTACTTATTTTATCAATCATCACCTTTTTTGTTATTTTTTCTTTTTCTTTTATTATTTTTACATTTACTCACATTTGTTTATTTTTGATATTGCAATTTGTGTTTATTTTTTCAAAAACTGTTAAGTTGCTAGTATTTCTAAACTGTTTCAAGAAATAAAGCAATTATATTTTCTTGCATAATACTAATGATTATTTTCTTCATGTACCTGTGATTCTTCCCAGCCATTGACTCAATTAATTATTGATTCTAAAGTTAAAATAAAAACTAATGTAGCAATCTGTATTTCACTAAAGACAAAACTGAAGTAGATATATTAAATTATTTGCCCATAATAGCAAGCCACGTTAATGGAAAAGGTGGAAGTAAAATGCAATTATTTCACTTCTGGTTTTATTGAACTATTGGGTTATAAGTCACAACCAACTGCAAACAAGATATAGGAGTTAAAACTTTTTCATCATGCAGATAGCTCCAAAACTGCCCTCCAGTGCTTTGTAAATGGTTCTTGAAAAGTGATGTTTATTGGCTTTTTTCACTAAGAGATAGGTGAGTATGAAATGTGGAAAATATGTTCAAAAATATATTCACTCCATGTTCTCCACACATATCAAGATGTTTATATCTAGATATATTTCCTTCTAATTTTTTCTGTGTTCATATTGCTAATTATTTTTTTCACATGACTGTGATCAGTTAGTTTAAGTTCAGATGGTATTAGGTATACACAAAATAGTGGTTTTTTCCATACAGGTGAAATTCAACAGAAATCCATTGGGTGGAGTTGTCCTATAACTTAACATTTTAAAATGTTTCTCAGCTTTCTCTCTTCAAGCACTGTTTCTGTTTGCAGACTTTAAAAGTGATTTATTCTCATTGGACATAGCTGATTCTTGGCTTAGATGTTATTTTTCTTTCTGATTACATCAAGTACAAGCCTCTTGCCCATAGATACAAGTTAGGATTTAATAATCCTGTCAACAAATAAAATTGCTTATTTTCAAAAAAAAATATGCAAGTTAAAGAGATTAAGGAGAAAGTAATAATTGACTTGGAAAAAAAAGTAAATAAATAAAAAACAATGCTATTCTGCCCTTTCATTTCTCAAACTCTGTCAGAAACTAAGGTAAGCATCTGATATCCCAGCTCCACTGAGACAAAAGGAAGCAAGCCTTCCTTAACATTGACCCATTCTAACAGGTGCTACAGAAAGCTGTCAGAAATTTGACATATACTTGGGGAATGAGTTCCTCATAAAAAGATTTTTCCTTCAACAGAGTTGGGTTAATCTTTCTTTGGCAGTATTTCTGACAAAGGTGCATAAATATCAAGGGCCTGATCCTGGAAGTTCAGATTTAGTTGGTTAGGGTGAAGCTTAAAATGTACAAGTTTTACCAGCACCTTTAGTGGTCCAAGGATCATGTGGAAGCTCCAACCTGATAAAAGACAAAGAAGATGGGGTCCCCTGCCCCAGTATGGTAATCAAGTAATTTTGAGTCAGTTAGTTCTCAGACTTGAGCCATAGAAGGAAATAGAGGCACGTTAAAATTATACCTCTAATTTGTTCTCTGAGAAATGCCTAGAATTTTCTTTCATACTCCCTAGGGACCATACACACCCCACGCCAGCCCTCCGCCATACCCTCTCAGAAACGGAGCAGTTACTTATGCCATGTGAGAGAAAGCCAAGTTTATGGTGGAAAAATAATAAAATAAGGGGACTTACAAGTGAACTAAATTTTTGCTCTGATATTTTCCTTGCTGTTTATCTGACTGTGATGAGGTTCACAAAAAAGCAAAAACTAAAAATACTTCATAAATTTATAACATTTTGAAAATCACTTTAACTGTCAAATCACTATTCAAAATACCACCCCTGAAAACTTGGCATGCAAACTAAAGTCAATCAAAACCCTTACCATTGACTACTTAAATCAGTGTTGAATCCTCTATGTTCTCTGCCACTAAAGATATGTCCTTCCCTGATACACTGTGAGTGGGAATGTAAATAGTCCAGACACTACAGAAAGCAATATGGAGGTTCCTTAAAAAACCAAGACTAGAACTATCATATGCAGCTATACCACTCCTGGGTACATACCAGAAACAATCAGTCAGCACACAATAGAGATCTCTTATAGCCAGGTTTATTGTAACACGATCCACAGCAGCCAAGTTACAGAATCAGCCAGGTGCCCATCAACAGAACAATGGAAAAAGAAATTGTGATATGTATACATAATGGAGTGTTATCCAGCCATTAAGAAGAACAAAATCAGATCATTTGCAGGAAACTGGATGGAACTAGAAATCATCATGTTAAACAAACAAACAAAAAAAACAAATATTGAATGTTTTCTCTCATAGGCAGAATCTAGATTTTAGAAAAAGACATGAAAGTAGACATGAAAGGGGGATTATTTGGAAAGAGGAAGCAGATCGGGTAGGGGGAACAAAAGAAGGTAATGGAAGGTAAATGTGATCAAAATACATTATATGCATACATGAAATGTCACAATGAAACCCATTATTTTGTGAAATTAATATATGCAAATAAAAATTTTAAAATATTTTCCTTGAGATCACGTAATTACAATAGAATCATAGAATGTTTTAATTGAAAGATATCTTATGGGTGTGTTTCCTGATCACCATATTCTCTTGGTATGCTTGTCAAAACACCAATTTTCTGGTCCAACACTGTACTTAATAATCACTATCTCTAAGAGGCCTGAGACAGGTGTTCTATAATAGATACCCAGGATGTTGCTATGATCAGAAAGAAACTGGGAAGCTGTCTCTTTACTCCAGTTTTTTAAACAGCTGCACAGTGAAAGTATGAGAAAGACAATATCCTTTAACATTAGTAAGGCTCATGTATTGGCATTTCAGTTAATAAAGAGTTAAGAAAATAGGTTATACAATGATTAGCAGTGAGGACTGTACACAGTGCTTTTTTAAATGATAAACACACATGCTATGTGCTGGACACCTTTTTTTCAAAGTAATGTTTACAAAAACATACTTAACAAATAAGTATCCAATTCCACATTAATAGTTGGACTGATTATGGCATGTCAATGTACTTTCATGAAGTGCATCAAGAAGTAGTAAACATAGAGCATTAAAGTTGTTTTTTATTTTCTTAGTTTATTGATTTTATGACAAAATCAATTAACCTACACATGACATTCTTTAAAACACTTAGCACAGCCATGTTGGACACTGCCTCAGTGGGAAGGAACAAGTACACATTGGTTTTCCCCTTCCACATATGTGCTTGAACTTCTTCAAGGCAGATACCACAACTCATTATTCTTTGTGCCCATTTGCCCTGACATCCTCTGAAGCACTTTCCCATTCTCTAGAGTGTCAAAGACTGACTCAGATCATGTTTGAAAAGGACTAAAATGTAGACACACTGCTCTGTGTGGTTCCACCTTCCTTCTCTTCCTGTACAGAGCAGAGTGCCAGGGTCTTCCCCCTTAAAATGCCTGTCATCCTTCTCATCTTTCCTTTCCCTTGTGATTATGAAGTCTAGAGATTCTGGGATCTCTCTCTCTCTCCCCCTCCCTCCCTCTCTCCATTTTCATTTGCTTTGGGCCACTTTGACTTTGTGTCATACATCATAAGTTAAAAATTTGGAGAAGATAATGCAATGGTATTGAAAATCATGTGCCCTGCTTTTTGTTGTTCTTGTTGTTTAACTTTTCTTAAGTTGTTTATAGTTAAGCAATTTCAAAAATGCTTCATAGAAATGTGAAAGTACTTGTGCCACAACACTTAAGAAAATATATCACAACCCCACAAGCCACCCACAAAAATGCTCCAGAATATAAAACCTGAGACATTTCAGAGTATCCCTGGACCTAGTGTAAGCTTCTATCTTGTTTCAGGATGCATATTTATTATAAGTGCTCTGGTTAAATATTGAAAAGTTACAGGCTGTAGTCAGCATTTTATCTTTGTAATTTACAGAAATGATTGCAGCAAATATATTTGTTTCAGTTTGCATCTCTTTTGTTGATTTTTTTTGTGGATTCCAAAGCTTATCTATAGCTTCTGAAGACTGGATAGCATTTCAGTGGTGGGGGGGGTATATTCTGCATGATATTCAACTTGTGGGAGCTGTCATCACTGTACCACAGAAAGTCTTACATCATTCTGTCTTCCAACTTTTGGATTCACCCTGATCTCTGTCCCAAATATCAGTCACTTTGGAAGAGTTGCACCACAGTCCTTTAATTCAAAATTGCTTCTCATTTGAACTGGAATCCTTTTTTTTCATTTTTAGCATATAACTTTACAAAGGGGTTTCACTGTGATGCTTCCTTACTTGCAGGCATATAATATATTTTAGTCATATTGACTACTTCTATTACTCTTTTGTCTCCCTCTCTCTCCCTTATTTGTTTTTTACAGTTTTTCATGGGCTTCATTATTATGTTAGTAAATCTCATGTTTTTCAAAAGACAATATATTTTATTATTTGTATTTCAGTAAATACAGAGTTAAGAAGATAAGTTTACAAACATAATTAGCACTGTGTTGGTGATTTTTATAATGATGTACGCTCATGGAATGTGCTGGGCAACTTTGTTCATAAAGGCATATAATGTACTTCAGTCCTATTGACTCCTTGTCACTCTCTCCTTTTCTCCTCCTCTTTACCACTGGTTTCCCCCTTCAAACAGTCCCCTTTATTTGAGGGTTTGGCTTATTAGGAATATGTGAGAACTCCCACCTCAGTGGAGTTCTACTTTAAAGTTTGGGGCCGAATCTCAGTTAATATAAAATACTGCTATGTTTTGTCTTGTGTTCTTTGTCTCTTACTTAAGGATCACCTGAGAAAGAACACAGTTGAATGGCATGAGTTTGATTCTCAATTGCTGCCCTAGCAAAAGTTCTCCTTTATAGGACCCAATATGATTCATGAAAAATTACTATTCCTGAGTATATTTAAGCTATGTGGGTCTTGGGCTTATTTGCCCTCAAATCTGTCTTTATTTCTGTACCTACACTATACCCTGGCAGTGGAGCTTACTGAATAGGATGGACTTCCCTGTTCTTGTGACAGCTGCTCCCACCTGTATTCTGTTGTTGAATGTGAATTCTTCCTGGTTGTAAGTCTGGGTGATTGAGAGAATCAAAACTGCTATGATACAATGTTCTGGGGAACAACACCTACATGCAAGTATAACTGATGAAACATGGTGTAGCTTGTGAGGCCACTTTCAGTGCATGAGGCAGGTTATTAGCATTGGCACAGATAGAAATGAGAGGAAGAAAATGTTTTAAGGATGGTACTCTTATAGGCAGAGTGGGGAAACAGAAAGAACCATGGATTAAAATAACTGGAACTGTTAGTTTATCATAGAAATGATCACAATAGTTAAAATCACTGAGAGAGAAAGTATGAATCAAAACACAACAGAAATAAGTTTGATTCAGAGCAGAGCTAATAAAATTAGCAGGGGGGAAAAAAAGTAAAACAATGCAGATGATTCACCAGGTGCACTGCTTTGAAAACAAAGCAAAAGATGACCAAATGTGTCTAATGGGTGGAAGGAATAAGAGACATCAGTTCATGCAAGATGAATACCATGTCTCCACAGTGACTGTTAGAGTTAAAGTGACCATGGGGGAAAAGACTATGTGTTTGCCTGTGGAACACATTTTTTCTTATAAATCCTTTTGTTCTACTACATATTTCCATTAAGTTGCATGGGTTTGTCATTGATGGCAAAGACAAAATTTAGATTTATCTAAAGGCAATGGTTCCTAACGTTTAGGGTACATAAATATCACCTGGAAGGATGTTGTTAAAAAATGTCATTCCCATGACCCGTCTTATGAGATTCTGACTAAAGACTTTCACAAACCTGCTAATTTGGTGCTATTCAAACTGTGCTTTGAGAACCAGTGTGAGCTTGTGAACTATTTCTACCAGTTTGGAAGTACAAATATTGAGCTGGAGGTGTGGCTCATGCTGAAGATCACCTACCTTGCAAGCAAAAAGCCTGGTGTTCAGACCCCTGTACTGCCAAAGGGAAAAAAACAAAGAGTGAGTATCACAACTTACCCTGAACAATTTTAAAAAGTCACCTGGAAGCTCCATAAATCACATTGCAGATAAAACAAAAAATATCTCCCTAACATGAGGAAGTGAGCATCTCTTGACCAGAAAAAAAAATTAATAATAAAATACAGATGTTGAGAGTAAGAGACTTAGAAACTTTCTCAGCAATCTGACATTGTCACAATATGCAATGCAGAGAGTATAGAATATTATTTTAGTTCTCCACAGATTGGGGGGGTGGGAAGTATCTTTGTCACATACATTTTAAGCAGCTCCAATTCAATTAATTCTGAAGCAGATGTCTATGCACCAATATTGAATAAATATGACATTAAGTTTCATGGAAATCTTAATTTGGCTGCAACTGAAATACATTTTATTTGTATAGCAAAGAAATATTATATTTTATGATATAATATCCAAATGAATTCACATAGTATTTAAAAAAAGTGGGCAAAATTGGAGTTTGCAAACCAGAAGCTTTTATGTTTATATCCATAATTGAACATTTGACCTAATTTTAGGAAGTAGTACCTCATTTTATTTTGTTTTGTTTTGTTGAAACTAAGCATGAATGTCTTAGCATGTTATATTCATTGCTTGTGAAATGAAAGTGTTCAAATCACAGTCTTTTTCAAAATAAACACACTGATGATGATTCACTAAAGTCTTTAAAGTTTTGTCTATGAACATTTTAATTGGAAAATTTCCATTAGTGATTTTTCTTGCCCTTTTCTTCCAAAGAGCAAAGGATATTGAAGTGGGAGATGTAGCAAAATTATTTCAGGGCATTTTATTTAATTTAAATCTTGTGAAAAGCAAAGAGTTGTGTTCCCTTTTGCAAAGAAAGAAAGAAAGAAGGAAGGCAGGGAGGTAGTGTTAATAGCATGGTGGAGTGATCAGAAGACTTCCAAATTCTTTGTGTCCCACTTGGAAGAATCCATAACAGAATGTATGGGTGTAAATGGAGTTTATTAAAAGTTAGGGAAGAGAACTACAAAGGGAGCATGGTGGGGCCCAGGTGGAATCTGGAGGCAGAGAGAGTGTGGTTCTCTTCTACAGGTGCTTTAAAAATCTATGCTAACCTATGGGAAGGGAAGAACCTGGTGATTCTCCTAGTAATCAATGAGGGGAGGAGCATGGGTGGTTCCTGGGCCAGGTGAGGATGTGTCATTACCTGGCTCCTTTGACCTTTGAGGCAGGGGGAGGAGCTTGGTGAACTCCTGTATATATCTATTTACTTCTCAGGTGCCCCACCCATGAGGGAGGAAGTTTCCATTCTTTCTAACATGTTGTAATTGAAATGGAGCTCTTCAGGTGATAAAGGGAGGGGCCTCAGTTCCATACTTTTCCAAATTCTAACCTGCCTCAGGAGGGAAGAGTAAAGAAAATGGTTAACATTTTTTTCTGTTTCACAGTGCTTGTATTAAATAAAATATCACCACTATGTCAGATATGATTGTTGTTGAAGACCACGGATAATTGCCCACTGCTCTTGTCCGACCTAACAAGCATGACATTGCTTACCTTTTCTTTTCCCTTTCTAATCACTAAATCCCTGAGCATCTCATTTGTAAACATATAGAATATGATAATTCACCTGATGAGACATTGATCCTTAGGAGTAGGTATCTGGCAGGTCTATACAAAAGCCTTCTGCTGCATCTTACTTTTCTTCCCAGATTCTAATTTCTTTGCCTTTGGTGAGGGAGGGGGCTTTAATCTACAGCCACCAATTAAGTTGCTACATTTCATTTGAATGAGGAAGCAGCACCCTGGATTAGCAAAAGTATCCAGTCACTTCATACACATTTGGTTTGTGACTTTTATTTATTTAAAAATAAATAAATTACTTCCATCCGTTTCAACATATCCACACACACTTAAATATATACTTTTCCTCCTCATGATGTGAGAAGAATATCAAATGTGTATTATCTCCTTATTTTATCTTTCTTGAAACATTGCCTCGTATCATATATTACTATTTCATTCCCAAATGTAACATGTCAAGGTAGAGAGTTGTGATGACCAGCAAGATGTCAGAGGGTAAGAAATTTCTCTGCCTCCAGGAAAACTATTGTTAGTACAGTAGCCAATAAATAAAAAGGAAAGGCAGGAGGGAGCCTTTTATGCTGAGAGAAATGTAGATGATGAAAAAACTTATAAGACCAAGAAAAAAACAAATCATCTTTAGGAGAACTTTCACTTCAAATAGCTTTGCTTTTCAAAAGGAAAAATGTTCTGCTGAATCAGCAGCATTTGGAGGGGGAAGAAAAGTCTTATGTGATCTTCAAAATACTAAATAAACTCACTGAAAAAAATTAAGATTACGTGTATTTGCTTGTAAAATGAGCTTAAGTTCAGCAAATCACAAATTGCAGACAAGGAAAATTAAGCAAAAGGGCTTGTACATTGGAAAAACACATTAAGGCTGATAGCTTTCTGACACCCAAGAGAAAAATGCACGTGGCTGGTAGAGTGCCATTCTGCCCTAGAACTTTGCTCCTTCATGAAAATGCTTCAGGAGAAAACAAATGAATGAGCTCTAATTATTGCTTAGTCTTAGAACTGTTCAGTCAAGCAAGATACTAGGTAATGACTCTCTACAATGGAAAATTGATCTGTGGACTCTCAAATTCTTTTGTTTATGTTTCAGAAAAGTGTATATATGTCAGGATATCTTTTTTTTTTCTTTTCAATATTTTAAAACAGGAAAAAGGGATGATGACTACAACTGAAATATAAATTTATTTTATCTTGAAGTGTCAGATATACTATTGTCAGTCTACAAGAAACAAAAAGAAACAGGATTCTCTGAAAAGCTAGATAACATAATCAATAATATGCTTTTACTACAGAAAATAAAAAATTCTGTCCTTCAGAAAAATATTCGGTCTGGTTTTTTATGCATTTTAGAATTGCATGTTATAAATTGTGATATGTATGTTCATTTAGCTAGAAAATATTTTCTCTGCCTAGTGAATTTTGTCATGCAATGCATATAAATCTACTACATGAAGATTTACTAAGAATTTAGTATCACAATTGGTATTTATTTATTTTTATCTAAAGAATTATGAGGGCACATAATAGAAACCTGAAATTTTCAGTGTTTTAGTAAAATTTGAATAGATGTCAGACACCAGAAATAAATTGTTCTTAAACAACAGGTATTAACACAGGCCAACATGTCTTCATTCAAACTTTGTATAGGAACAATTAATGAAGAGCCTTTGTTGAACTGATGTGAATGGGCAAGTCTCAGACACAAGGAAAAGTGCCACCTGGAGAGGTGATCCAGGAATAGTTAAAGATGCTGAGTTCAACTGAATCATCACAGCTATAATTAATTCACTCATTCACGTACTCACTCATTCACTAAGCATTTGTGGATTCTTTATAACAACAAACACTTCTTGTTAATATTACACAATGATAATAATTAATACCATTATAGGGTGCCAGCTAAGTGTCGGCCATGGTATTTATGTATTTTCAGGAAAATTAAGAAATTCACTAAAGTTTTCAGAGCTGTTAGGTACAAACCCTGTTCATCTAAAATGGAAATACGTGGTCTTTCTGTTGGCAATAATGGCACTGATAGGTTTCAGTTCTTACTGCACCCTTAAGCTTCTGTTTTCCTGGGTCACGGTCCTGCCTCCCAGGGTCACAGTCCAGCCCCAAATCTAGCTTGAATCTTCCTTCTGCCCCAACCTCCAATCAGCATGAACCATAAGATCCTAACCAATCAGATCATGCTGAGTCTCACTGAGGGGTATTTAAGCCCCTGCCCCTCTCTCCCTCTCTCTCTTGGCTCTCTCTGCTCTCTCCCTCTCCCACCCGGCAATAAAGAATCTCTTGGCCAGATCACTCCTCTCCACGTGGTCACTTTTGGGGCCTATATTTCCTTACACTTTTAGTCACTCTAAGCTGCTTCCCTTCTCTAATGTTTCATAGTTTGTGCTCGGGTGCTAGAGGTAGAGACATAACTAATACTATCATACAATATGTTAAGTTTTCTGAAAGAGGAAAGTTTGACCAAAAAAAAAAAAGAAAAAAAGAATTTCATGTAATGAGGACAAAATTCCAGAATAAGAAAGGTCAGGGAGGCACAAAAACAAATGGTAAGGTCAATATTTTTAATTACATATCAGAATTTACACTGCTCATTGACATTAAATGCACAAATAAAGTGTGGCCCTTGCATCCAAATATCTTATAATCTTATAGAAGGATGAATCACTAGTTACTCTAAAGTACCACTGCTGGTATTATATAATTGTACATAGTGGTCACAACAGAAGTATTAGTTTCAAATGAAAATTCAATGAAGACTTCTACAAAGTTACATTTGAAGGAAATCATAAAAGTTTAAAAGTTCAGTAGGCACTTTCTTCTTCTAATTAGGACAAAGAAAACCTTAGCTAATGTAAGAAAACCAACCAAAAAAATAGACAATATCTTTGTGTAGGATTATCAAAGCACTGCGGACACAATAAAAGCTTGAGGAACTGATTCCCAGCTAGAGAAGCTCTTCATGGGTAGCAGTGTGACTAGCAGATCACAGGCAAGCACAGGGATGCTGACCTAGGTAGAGATCAAGCCAACTCAGCTATTGGCAATGGTAAAGATCGGTGGGATAAATTGGGGCTTGAAAAATTACCAAACACAGTAATAATTACTACACCACACTAATCCACATTATCCCATCCCAAATTTACTGATAAGCAGAAAGCATTTAGTCTTCCCATCTCTTACAGAAAACTACAGCTTTCTGTAATTGCAATTGAGGACTCCAAACATTGTATGGAATCCCAAAACAAATCCTGATAAGAACAATGAGATAACAACAATATCTACAATGAGTAGATATTGGGGATTAGGCTAACCAGAAGTGAGTTTCAGTGGACAACCAGACCAAATGAACCCTTGGTGAAATCTGAGTGACTTTAGCCTTACTTTACTTTAGCCAACAGATGAGAGAAGGAATCTGAAAGTTCATGGAAGGAAAACATATTATCTCTTTTGTCTGTACATAATTTCCAAGATGCAGTAATAAATTAAAAGATCTGTGAAGGGGAAAGAATTGGACTTAAAAGAAAGGCATCAGAAGCAAGTTATGGTGATCCAGGTACTGTAATAATCAGAAAAGAATGCAAAACTTTTATTTTAAATAGGAAAAGATGAGAAGAATAGATCAGCAAGCAATGATAAATATTACAAAAAACATAAAACATTTTGTATCTGTCAGACACAGTACATAAATGTTGATGGAACATATGAGAAAAATAGCAAATTATTAAATGACTAGTGACCTTGAAGACAGGTTAAAGAAATTTAGTAAAAACAAAGCATGAGCAGCCAGGTGCCAGTGGCTCGTGCCTCTAATTTTAGCTACTTAGAAAGCTGATATCAGGAGTTTGCAACTTGACGCCAGCCTGGCCAAAATGTTTTGAGACCCCAACTCAACAGTAAGTAGCTGGGCATGGTGGTGCATGCCTGTCATCCCAGCTCTGAAGAGAAGCCTAAAATAGGAAGATCATAGTTCAGGCTTGCCTGGGCAAAAACCAAGACCCTATCTCAAAAATAATCACAGCAAAAGGGGCTGGAGGTATATCTTATGAAGTACAGCATCTGAGTTATAACCCCATTACCATCACCAATAAATAAATAAATAAATAAATAAATAGCATGAAGCAAAAAAGAATAGAGCCAAAATAAACAAATATATAAATACATAAATAAAACAAACAGAACATTAGTTAACTTGTACAGTTCCATCACTCAAATATATATGCAACTGGAGTACTATAATGATAGGAGAGAGAGAATGAGGTAAGGAGAGGATAAAAGAACAACCTGGAAAAAATCTTCAATTTTTCTTTATATCCTTAAAAATACACAAATCTAAAAATCCATGAGGTTCAGTGAATCTCATGTGGACTATAATCATATAAAATACACACAAGTATATTATTGCTAAACTACTGAAACATTAAGATAAAGAGAAAACCTAAAAGAAGCATAGGTATAAAGTACAGCACATATCAGGGGCAATTTCATTAAAAGAAATGCAAGTCAAACACAGAAGATTAATGTTTTTAAGTAATAAAAGACAAGAAATAAAAAATTATGCCAACCTAGAATGTTATAACCAGCACAAATAGCCTTCAAAAGTGAAATAAATAATTTTTTAGATAAATAAATAAATAATACATGAAAGCTGAGAGAATTTGTTGCCATCAGATCTACACTGTAAGAAATGCTTTAAAAAAGTTCTTCAATCTGGAGAGAAATGATGCCACTTTGGAAATACATATCCACAGAAAGAATTAAAGAGTGGCAAAAATAGCAAATAAAGAGGCAAATATACAATATCCAATTTCTTTGGAGTACATTTGACTATTTAAAGCAAAAACATTTTTAATGAGGAGTTTATGTAAATAATTAATTCAATAGTTAATATTAGAATATTATAATGTAATACATTAAATGCACTTTTACAATGTATATATGCATATGAGTCAGTCTCTAAGCAACTGTAGTTGATCCTTGAACAACACAGGGTATTAAAGGAATGAACCTTCACCCCCAAGTCAAAAATTTGCATATAACTTTTGACTCCCTCTCCACATAAAACTTTTTTTTTTCATTTTTCTTTTATTATTCATATGTGCATACAAGGCTTGGTTGATTTCTCCCCACTGCCCCCACCCCCTCCCTTACCACCCACTCCACCCCCTCCCGCTCCCCCCCCTCAATACCCAGCAGAAACTATTTTGCCCTTATCTCTAATTTTGTTGTAGAGAGAGTATAAGCAATAATAGGAAAGAACAAGGGATTTTGCTGGTTGAGATAAGGATAGCTATACAGGGCATTGACTCACATTGATTTCCTGTGCGTGGGTGTTACCTTCTAGGTTAATTCTTTTTGATCTAACCTTTTCTCTAGTACCTGTTCCCCTTTTCCTATTGGCCTCAGTTGCTTTTAAGGTATCTGCTTTAGTTTCTCTGTGTTAAGGGCAACAAATGCTAGCTAGTTTTTTAGGTGTCTTACCTATCCTCACCCCTCCCTTGTGTGCTCTCGCTTTTATCATGTGCTCAAAGTCCAATCCCCTTGTTGTGTTTGCCTTTGATCTAATGTCCACATATGAGGGAGAACATACGATTTTTGGTTTTTTGAGCCAGGCTAACCTCACTCAGAATGATGTTCTCCAATTCCATCCATTTACCAGTGAATGATAACATTTCGTTCTTCTTCATGGGTGCATAAAATTCCATTGTGTATAGATACCACATTTTCTTAATCCATTCGTCAGTGCTGGGGCATCTTGGCTGTTTCCATAACTTGGCTATTGTGAATAGTGCCGCAATAAACATGGATGTGCAGGTGCCTCTGGAGTAACAGTCTTTTGGGTATATCCCCAAGAGTGGTATTGCTGGATCAAATGGTAGATCGATGTCCAGCTTTTTAAGTAGCCTCCAAATTTTTTCCCAGACTGGTTGTACTAGTCTACATTCCTACCAACAGTGTAAGAGGGTTCCATTTTCCCCGCATCCTCGCCAACACCTGTTGTTGGTGGTGTTGCTGATGATGGCTATTCTAACAGGGGTGAGGTGGAATCTTAGTGTGGTTTTAATTTGCATTTCCTTTATTGCTAGAGATGGTGAGCATTTTTTCATGTGTTTTCTGGCCATTTGAATTTCTTCTTTTGAGAAAGTTCTGTTTAGTTCACATGCCCATTTCTTTATTGGTTCATTAGTTTTGGGAGAATTTAGTTTTTTAAGTTCCCTGTATATTCTGGTTATCAGTCCTTTGTCTGATGTATAGTTGGCAAATATTTTCTCCCACTCTGTGGGTGTTCTCTTCAGTTTAGAGACCATTTCTTTTGATGAACAGAAGCTTTTTAGTTTTATGAGGTCCCATTTATCTATGCTATCTCTTAGTTGCTGTGCTGCTGGGGTTTCATTGAGAAAGTTCTTACCTATACCTACTAACTCCAGAGTATTTCCTACTCTTTCTTGTATCGACTTAAGAGTTTGGGGTCTGATATTATGATCCTTGATCCATTTTGAGTTAATCTTGGTATAGGGTGATATACATGGATCTAGTTTCAGTTTTTTGCAGGCTGCTAACCAGTTTTCCCAGCAGTTTTTGTTGAAGAGGCTGCTATTTCTCCATCGTATATTTTTAGCTCCTTTGTCAAAGATAAGTTGCTTATAGTGTGTGGCTTCATATCTGGATCCTCTATTCTGTTCCACTGGTCTTCATGTCTGTTTTTGTGCCAGTACCATGCGTTTTTATTGTTATTGCTTTGTAATATACTTTGAAGTCAGGTATTGTGATACCTCCTGCATTGTTCTTTTGACTGAGTACTGCCTTGGCTATTCGTGGCCTCTTGTGTTTCCATATAAATTTAACAGTAGATTTTTCAATCTCTTTAATGAATGTCATTGGAATTTTGATGGGAATTGCATTAAACATGTAGATTACTTTGGGGAGTATCGACATTTTTACTATGTTGATTCTACCAATCCATGAGCATGGGAGATCTCTCCACTTTCTATAGTCTTCCTCAATCTCTTTCTTCAGAAGTGTATAGTTTTCCTTGTAGAGGTCTTTCACATCTTTTGTTAGGTTTACACCTAGGTATTTGATTTTGTTTGAGGCTATTGTAAATGGAATTGTTTTCATACATTCTTTTTCCGTTTGCTCATTGTTAGTGTATAGAAATGCTAATGATTTTTCTATGTTGATTTTATATCCTGCTACCTTGCTATAGCTATTGATGATGTCTAGAAGCTTCTGAGTAGAGTTTTTTGGGTCTTTAAGGTATAGGATCATGTCATCTGCAAATAGGGATATTTTGACAGTTTCTTTACCTATTTGTATTCCTTTTATTCCTTCTTCTTGCCTAATTGCTCTGGCTAGGAATTCCAGTACTATGTTGAATAGGAGTGGAGATAGTTGGCATCCTTGTCTGGTTCCTGATTTTAGAGGGAATGGTTTTAATTTTTCTCCGTTAAGTATAATGCTGGCTGTAGGTTTGTCATATATAGCTTTTATAATGTTGAGGAACTTTCCTTCTATTCCTAGTTTTCTTAGAGCTTTTATCATGAAATGATGTTGAAGCTTATCAAAGGCTTTTTCTGCATCTATTGAGATGATCAAGTGGTTTTTGTCTTTGCTTCTGTTAATGTGGTTTATTACGTTGATTGATTTTCGTATGTTGAACCACCCCTGCATCCCTGGGATGAAGCCTACCTGGTCGTAGTGAATAATCTTTTTGATGTGTTGCTGAATTCGGTTTGCCATTATTTTGTTGAGGATTTTTGCATCAATGTTCATTAAGGAGATTGGCCTATAGTTCTCCTTTTTGGAGGTGTCTTTGCCTGGTTTTGGGATAAGTGTAATACTGGCTTCATAAAATGTGTTTGGCAGTTTTCCTTCCCTTTCTATTTCATGGAACAGTTTAAGGAGGGTTGGTATCAGTTCTTCTTTAAAGGCCTGATAGAATTCAGCAGAGAATCCATCAGTTCCTGGACTTTTCTTTTTGGGGAGACTCTTGATTGCTGCTTCAATTTCATTTTGTGTTATAGGTCTATTCAGGTGATTAATTTCCTCTTGGTTCAGTTTTGGATGATCATATGTATCTAGAAATCTGTCCATTTCTTTTAGATTTTCAAATTTATTTGAATATAGGTTCTCAAAGTAGTCTCTGATGATTTCCTGGACTTCCATGGTGTTTGTTGTTATCTCCCCTTTTGCATTCCTAATTCTACTAATTTGGGTTTTTTCTCTCCTCATTTTAGTCAGGTTTGCCAGGGGTCTATCGATCTTGTTTATTTTTTCAAAGAACCAACTTTTTGTTTCATTAATTCTTTGTATGGTTTTTTTGGTTTCTATTTCGTTGATTTCAGCTCTTATTTTTATTATTTCTCTCCTTCTATTTGTTTTGGGATTTGCTTGTTCTTGTTTTTCTAGGAGTTTGAGATGTATCATTAGGTCATTGATTTGGGATCTTTCAATCTTTTTAATATATGCACTCATGGCTATAAACTTTCCTCTCAAGACTGCCTTAGCTGTGTCCCATAGGTTCCGGTAAGTTGTGTTTTCATTTTCATTGACTTCTAGGAACTTTTTAATGTCCTCTTTTATTGCATCGATGATCCATTCTTCATTAAGTAATGAGTTATTTATTTTCCAGCTGTTTGCATGTTTTTTGTCTTTACTTTTGTTGTTGAGTTCTACTTTTACTGCATTGTGGTCAGATAGTATGCATGGTATTATTTCTATTTTCTTATATTTGCTGAGGCTTGCTTTGTGCCCTAGGATATGATCTACTTTGTAGAAGGTTCCATGGGCTGCAGAGAAGAATGTATATTGTGTAGAGGTTGGATGAAATGTTCTGTAGACATCTACTAGGTCCACTTGATCTATTGCATATTTTAGATCTTGGATTTCTTTATTGAGTTTTTGTTTGGATGACCTATCTATTGATGCTAATGGAGTGTTAAAGTCTCCCACAACCACTGTGTTGGCGTTTATATATGCTTTTAGGTCTTTCAGGGTATGTTTGATGAAATTGGGTGTGTTGACATTGGGTGCGTACAGATTGATGATTATTATTTCCTTTTGGTCTATTTCCCCTTTTATTAGTATGGAATGTCCTTCTTTATCTCGTTTGATCAATGTAGGTTTGAAGTCTACTTTGTCAGAGATAAGTATTGCTACTCCTGCTTGTTTTTGGGGGCCATTGGCTTGGTAAATCTTCTTCCAGCCTTTCATCCTAAGCATATGCTTATTTCTGTCGGTGAGATGAGTCTCCTGTAAGCAACAAATTGTTGGATCTTCTTTTTTAATCCATTTTGTCAAACGGTGTCTTTTGATGGGTGAATTAAGTCCATTAACATTAAGTGTTAGTACTGATAGGTATGTGGTGATTCCTGCCATTTAGTTATCTTAGTTGTTTGAAGGTTTGATTGTGTGTACCTAACTTGATGTTACTCTCTACTGTCTTGCTTTGTCTTTTCCTCTGGTTTGGTGCTGCCTGCCTTTTCATGGTTAAGTTGGGTGTCACTTTCTGTGTGCAGGATCCCTTGCAGAATCTTTTGTAATGGTGGCTTTGTGGTCACATATTGTTTTAGTTTCTGCTTATCATGGAAGACTTTTATTGCTCCATCTATTTTGAATGATAGCTTTGCTGGGTAGAGTATCCTGGGGTTGAAGTTATTTTCATTCAGTGCCCAGAAGATCTCACCCCACGCTCTTCTTGCTTTTAATGTTTCTGTTGAGAAGTCTGCTGTGATTTTGATGGGTTTACCTTTGTATGTTACTTGTTTTTTCTCTCTTACAGCCTTCAATATTCTTTCCTTAGTTTCTGAACTTGTTGTTTTAATGATGATATGTCGTGGAGTAGTTCTATTTTGATCTGGTCTGTTTGGTGTCCTGGAGGCCTCTTGCATTTGTATGGGAATATCTTTCTCTAGATTTGGGAAATTTTCCGTTATTATTTTGTTGAATATATTACGCATTCCCTTCGCTTGCACCTCTTCTCTTTCTTCGATGCCCATGATTCTCAAGTTTGGTCTTTTGATGGAGTCAGTGAGTTCTTGCATTTTCTTTTCACAGGTCTTCAGTTGTTTAATTAATAGTTCTTCGGTTTTTCCTTTAATTACCATTTCATCTTCAAGTTCTGAGATTCTGTCTTCTGTTTGTCCTATTCTGCTGGATTGGCCTTCCGTTTTGTTTTGCAGTTCTGTTTCGTTCTTTTTTCTGAGGTTTTCCATATCCTGGCTGTTTTCTTCTTTATTGTTGTCTATTTTTGTCCTGAGTTCATTTATCCATTTATTCATTGTGTTCTCTCTTTCACTTTGGTGTTTATACAGTGCTTCTATGGTTTCCTTTATTTCTTCTTTTGCTTTTTCAAATTCTCTATTTTTATTGTCTTGGAATTTCTTGAGTGTCTCCTGTACATTTTGGTTGACCCTATCCAGTATCATCTCTATAAAATTCTCATTGAGTACTTGTAGTATGTCTTCTTTTAAATTATTCTTGTGGGCTTCATTGGGTCCTTTGGCATAGTTTATCTTCATTTTGTTGGAGTCTGGATCTGAGTTTCTGTTCTCTTCATTCCCCTCTGGTTCCTGTACTAATTTTTTGCTGTGGGGAAACTGGTTTCCCTGTTTTTTCTGTCTTCCCGTCATTGTCCTTGGTGTTGTTACTGTCCCTGTACTGTGTGTAATTAAGTATTTTCTAGCTTGTAGTAATAACAATGGTAATATTGAGAATGGAAGAGTGAGCTGAGATGGAAAGCAAGAAGTTAAAGAAAAGGGGAAAACAAATATACAGACAAGAGGGAGAAAGCAGAACAAGGTATCAGACAAGAGAGTTTCAAAGGTATAAACAGGGAGTGTTAGTGTACTAATCGACAGTAAGCTGAACAGACAATAGAGAGACAGAGAGAGGATTGAAAATCAAAGATAAAAAAAATAAAAAATAAGTAAATGAAAGTAATATCTATATATAAAAATGAATTAAAATAAAATGGAAAATAGAAAATTAAAAAATAAAACCCCAAAAAACTTCCACGTTTATATGCAATGCAGTTTCAATCTTAATAATTTGGATGTCCATCTCAATCTCCAGTCCTGGAGTTGGTGCCTCAGATGTTGTTCTGTAGTTGTCTCATCAAAGGGGATGCATAAAGTAGAACAAAACTACACACACACACATATACACACACACACACACACACACAAAAAAAAAAAAAGCCCCACCAAGTGTCCCCAGTTCAAATGCAATACAGTTTCAGTAAGTTTTTCGGCTTGCAGGTGTAATTCGGTTGTTCTCTCATCAAAGGTAGGGAGAAAAAGAAAAAAAAGCATCTGGAGACAGTTCTGAGTGTGGTATCTGCAACTGTGGCTTGCCTGCCTGCTGCTCTCAGCCTGTAGCTGGCGGCGTTATTTATGCAGATCTCTGGGGTCAGCTAGCACTCACCTGGTCCCACAGGCTTTGTTTGCTCAGAGTTCTCCTGTGCCGGAGCCTCTGCTACAGGCTTTCCCCTTTCCAAGCACTGGGAAAGGTGACACTGCCCCGCATTGTCAGGCCTGCATGTTTATTTACAGTTCATGTGGGAGGTGGGTCTTCCCCCCCTCCTCTGAAGTTTTCCTCCCACTGCCACTTTCAGAAGCTTTCCTGCTCCTGCTTACTGGGCGGTGCTGCTGCTCCTGCCGGCCACCATGTTTGTTTACAGTTCACGTGGGAAGTGGGTCTTCCCTCCTCTCACAAGCTTCCCCGCTCCTGGTTGCTGGGCGTGCGCCCTGCTCCCGCCAGAGCCTCTCCAGCCACCTGGCTTGTTTATTTACAGTCCCGGGAAGGATTCCCTTCCCCCGATCTTCAGCACTCAGGGCGCCCCACCCTCTTTCCAGTGTATCTTAACTGTTCTTATTGCTTATTACTCAGTTTCTTTTTTTTTTCCTGGGTGGAGGTCAGTCTGTCCAGGGGGCTATGCTGCTCTGGCCCAGGCTTGTCTGTGGGGCTACCGCGGTACCGCGAAGCTCACCTGGTCCGCGTCTTCCCAAGCTGTATGGGCGCCGGCCAGTGGCGGCCCTGGGGGCCCTCCTCGTTTCTCCGTTTAACGTGAAGTGGAGATTCTCTGCACCGGCTGGAGATGTGGAGGGGTCAAAGTTATGCCTTTTCTCCGTGATTATGCCTGCAAAGTGTGTCTCCAGCGTCTCTCCAAGATTTCACTATAGGAGGGTCGCTTTCTGCTTCCTACCTCTAGCCGCCATCTTGGACCCTCCTCCACACAAAACTTAATTGCTTTTGACTGAAAGTTTTACTAATAACATGAACAGTCACTTAACATATGTTTTTCATATTATATATACTTCAAACATTGAAAAATATGCAAGAATCTTAAGAGATCATCTTTACTTTGATACATAATTTCCTGGAGAGACTAACTGCTCACTCAAAGATAATTAATATTATATATTGTTTAAGTAGGTACTCAGGTCACTTGAGCTCACTACAACAGCAACAAAAAGTGCCTACAAAACTATTACATTAGTATAATATGTATTGCAACTAATTTTACGCAGTTATGAAAAGCATCTTATATAAAGTTATGTTATATAAAGCACCTTTACATTTATTGACATTTCTTTTGACTACAAATGGCACCATGTATAGTCTGTGTATGCCTAAGTTTTGGTCGATTTTAACTTTTATAATAGATTTGTGTATATTTTATGTAGCAAATGATAAAATAAACTTATCTATGTATGTTTTATGAATTCATGTCACATCTAAGTTTTTCTTGACTTTTCTAAATTTCTAAGCTATATGCTTCATCTATCAAAGTTTTTTCCAAATTGTCACATATCTCAAAAAAAGGGAAGGAAAGAAGGAAGGAGGGAGAGAAGGAAGTAGGGAGGGAGGAAAGAAAAGAAAGAGGGAGGGAGGAAGGAAGGCAGGAAGAAAGAAGTCCACATATAAATGGACCTGCACAGTTCAAGTATACTTAAAAAATAAAATGAAACTTAAAAAATAAAATGAAACTGAGCTTAAAAAATAAAATGAAAAGGTAGAGTAAAAATTCAGTAACATAAATAAAATATAACACTAAAAATTCTACATTAATTTAAAAGAAAGCAAGAAATTAAGATCAAGGGAACAAAATTCAGAGGGAACATCTAAAAAATAAAATATGTCAAAAATCAAGCAAACCATATCAATAATTAAATGTAAATTGACTAAACATTTCAAAGGAAAAATATTATTGTCAGAGGAGATTTTTTTAAAAGTGTAGAATAGTAGTATACTCTCTGCAGGAATTCATTTTAAATGCAGCATGGAGAAGTTGAAAGCAAAATGATGATAAAAGATATATTACAGAAACCTCATTTTCAGGGGACCTTATATGATTATATTAATATACAACAATGTGGGCTACAAAACATGAGTTATTATCAGAGAGAAATATTACTTACCTTTGATGAAACAACCCATTTATAGTAATACCATTGTTTCATAAAAGGTAAATAATATTTCTAAACACTAAATGTTTCTAACAACAGAGTTTAAAAGTTAAATAAAACTATCTTTATTTGAAAAATATAGCCAAATTCACAGAAGAATTTAACATTCCTGAAAGCCTGAAAGTAGAAATCAACAAATTACAATTTGAGTAGCAAATTTCAACATCCTTCTGTCAATACTTAATTGAAAGTCTCTTATTTTGGAAATAATATGATCAAATTTACACTTTTTTCACTCTTGTAGCATTGCAGGAACACTTGAAAGGAGAAAGAAAGAGGTCACTAAAGTAAAACATGATAGTGCCTTAATTCATACAGACAGAGTAGGAACAGAGTGAAAGTAATGAACTAGAGATATATTTGGTGTCCACAGCTGACAAAAGCTGGTCACTTCTTAGACATTTGTTGCAGGTGAGAAGTTGCCATAGGAAGACTCCTAAAATCTTCAAGGATTCTTGTTAGGACACTGTATAGATGTTTTTCTTCTAAACAATGTGAAGGAGGAAAGACACATTTGAGAAGAAAGGTATTGGATTCATTGTGGCATCTTTTAAGATGTCTGGGAGATACTGTTGGAAACGTGGACAATCAAACACATGGGAATGGAGTCAGGAAAGACATCATGATGGAGATAACTGCAATGGCTGAAGTCACTGGAATGGTTGAAATACCCCAATGAGAACAGCTAGAAAGCCAAAGACACAGAACTCTTGAACTCTGACATCAACAGGGCAATGAGAGGAAGAGGAAATTCCAATGGAGACACAGAGAAATGGATAAGAAAATGAAATAGCAACCAAAAAGAGTGTATCATAAAAACCAAAGGGAAATGGGTATTCAAGGAGAGGACAATGTTTTAGCAAGCTAAGTGCTGTAGAGAAAGTAAAGGCTGAAAGATACTCATTGCATTTGGTGAAGAAAACAGTGCATCCAACTGCAACAGTTTTCAAGAAGTGGATGGAAACCTGATTACACTGAATTGAATTGAGAGGTAAAGGTGAAGAAAAAGCAGTGCAGATTAATTTTACAAGGAATTTGACTTTTAAGCTAAATAGAAAATCCCAACCTGAAACTGGTAATTGAAGAAAATATTCCTGTGAATTGATGTGGCTAATCATCTAAAAGCCTACTACTTGACTTCTGACAAAGACTTAGTAGGCACTCTCTTCAACTTAAGCAACCAAAAACTTCTTCCCAACTGGGGAACTTATCACAGCTTCTTTTGCATCATATTGATTTTCAACCTAAATGATGTGTATTCAGAGGTAATTAGCCTTTAATAGCATGTTTTTATAAGCGGAACTATCTAGGTAAATGGTGTAGAAGAGGAAAATGTCTATAAAGCAATGTAAGAAACTTAATGGCAATTTAGACAAAACCTTACTATAGTTTTCACAACAAATGATGGGAAGGTTTGAAACACCATTCTTACAGGTTTTTATAATTAGAAACATTCGACAAGGCAATCACAAGATTGAAAAATGAGTGGAACAAAGGAAAATGGTAGGGAAATCTAAATTTAGACCTGTAAGTAAAATGCTTCCCCTGAGCATATTCTCTAATGTGAGCACCACAGGCACAGGTAGGAGAGCATTTTACAATTTAAACTCTGTTGCAAACTGTAGGTTCTCTGCTATGACCTCTTGAAATAAAGGTAAAAAGAGTATGAAGGACCCCAAGGTTGGGCAAACAAAGAGCCTAATCCTAACTCTGTTCCTATAAGCAGGGAAGAAATGAAAATTGTGTAAGGTGGAAAAATTTAAATTTTGTGTGTAGGATTTTGCATTTGAAAAATAACAATCTAACTCAAAATGCCAGTTTTCTCCTAGTAGTTCTGAATGGCCTGTTTACAGACCTAAGAATCACTAAAAAAAGCGGTCTTATTTTCTACACCCTCAGTCAATGTTCATTTGGTTGCTGGGTGGCGCCAGATCATCACATAACCATAGGATCCTGGAAGCATCAAACATTTCTAAAACCTGAAATAAATAGCTACATATATAGACTATGACTCTCACTACATATTTTAAAATTCTCTATCAAAGTTCAAATAAAGAAGCCAGTAAGAAAAAAGTGTATGAAATATTTCAAAAGCAAATACACTGATGTAAAATGACTTTTCTAGTGGTTATCTGTCTGCAAGAAACTGAAACTAGATCCATGTCTATCACCTTGTACTAGTATCAACTCAAAATGGATCAAGGACATTAATCCTTGATCCTGAAACTCTAAAGTTAGTACAGGAAGGAGCAGGAAACACTCTGGAACTAATAGTTATAGGCAAGGACTTCCTCAATAGAACACCAGCAGCCCAGCAACTAAGAGAAAGGATGGACAAATGGGACTTCATAAAATTAAAAAGCTTCTGCACAACAAAAGAAATGGTCTCTAAACTAAAGAGACTACCCACCAGAGTGGAAGAAAATATTTGCCAGCTATACATCAGACAAGAGACTGATAACCAGAATATACAGGGAACTTAAGAAACTAAAGTCTCCTAAAATTAATGAACCAATTAAAAAATGGGCCTCTGAACTAAACAGAACTTTCTCAAAAGAAGAAATTCAAATGGCCAAAAAACATAAAAAATACTCACCATCTCTAGCCATCAAGGAAATGCAAATCAAAACCACACTAAGATTCCACCTCACCCCTGTTAGAATAGCCATCATTAGCAACACCTCACCAACAACAGGTGTTGGTGAGGATGTAGGGGAAAAAGGAAACTTCATTCACTGCTGGTGGGAATGCAAACTAGTGCAACCAATCTGGAAAACAATATGGAAGCTTCTTAAAAAACTAAACATAGATCTGCCATATGATCCAGCAATCCCACTCCTAGGGATATACATAAAGGAATGCAAGTCAGGTTACTCCAGAGGCACCTGCACACCCATGTTTATTGCAGCACTTTTCACAATAGCCAAGTTATGAAAACAGCCAAGATGCCCCACTACTGGCAAATGCTTTAAGAAAATGTGGTATTTATATACAATGGAATTTTACTCAGCCATGAAGAAGAATGAAATCTTATCATTTGCAGGAAAATGGATGGAACTGGAGAACATCATTCTAAGTGAGGTTAGTCAGGCTCAGAAGACCAAAAATCTTATGTTCTCCCTCATATGCGGACTTTAGATCTAGGGCAAATGCAGCAATGTGGTTGGTCTTGGATCACATGACAAGGGGAGAGCACAAACGGGAGATATAGGAATAGGTAGAAAACCTAAAACATGAAAGCGTTTGATGTCCCCACTCCAGAGGAACTAATACAGAAACCTTAAAGTGACAGAGGTTAACATGAGAAGGAGATCAAGAACCAGTGTAAAGATCAGTTAGAGATGAATCAACA
Source organism: Castor canadensis (assembly GCF_047511655.1). NCBI lineage: Eukaryota > Metazoa > Chordata > Mammalia > Rodentia > Castoridae > Castor > Castor canadensis. The sequence goes on along the minus strand of NC_133390.1, from coordinate 101,554,202 downwards.
TGGGTTGTAACACATTTGTACATGAAAGCAATGCTAGGAATCTTTCTGTATAGTTATCCTTAACTCAACTAGCAAAAATGCTGTGTCCTCCTTATTATGCTTATGTCTTTTCTGCAACAAAATTAGAGATAAGGGCAGAACAAGTTCTGCCTGGAAGTGGGAGGCAGAGAGAGAGTGGAGGAGGGGGACAGGGTAGAGAAATGACCCTCACAATGTATGCACATGTGAATAAATGAATAGTTAAAAAAATTTTTTTAAATAAACTAAAATGACTTTTCTGATAATGATGCCAGATATTTTATATGTAGAAGTACCCAAAATGAATGCCCATACCTATATAAACTTTTTCAGGTAAAGAGGCAGATATTGCAAAAACTGAATATTTGAGCATTACAATTACTGATGTGCCTGTAGACAGTTCTGAAATGATCTTCTGCCTATCATTCCACCAACTTGGTATAAGCTCTCCCCTGTGCATCTAGATCACTCATAGTGCTTCCATCTCTGCATTTGACTACTACTTGTATCGTAGGTAACTATAGTCTTATCTCTGCACGCAACTCGCAATTAGGTACTGCTGTCCTGCAGAGTGACTAGTTACCCTTGCTCCACGAAAAATTATCCCTATGCTATGTCCCATAATTTCAAGATTTTACTAGAACAATAGCTACTTTGTTGTCTGGATTATGAAGAAAATCCTGAAGATTTGAATGATTCTGTGGTGGAGACTGCAAGTGGTTCAACAAAATCTAACTTCCCTTCTTCCATAATAATACAGTTCAAACTGGGTATGTGGCCGTCCCATTAGAGACTACATTTTCCAGACTCCTTTGCAGTTGTCTCTGGGATATGACTTAGTTATCATCAAGGGAACATAAGTGGAAGTGATAAGAGCAATTTCTGCTTCACTGGTTTTAAGAGAAAATTGCTGGCTCTTGACATTTCTTCTTTTTCCTTTGCTCAGCTTTAATCATGCAGCTGAAGACATTTTCTAGGAAATCACAAATCTTTTTTTTCTCTCATGCAGTCTACCTTTTATTTATTTATTTTTATTATTGTGCTGTGTGAGTGTACACTGGAGTATTTACAAAGGTTCTTACAATGTATCAAATATATCATACTTGAATTCATCCCCTCTACTGCTCTCATTCATCCCCTCTCCCCTGATTCCTGGAACAGTTTTAACAAGTATCATTTTTGCATTTATTTACATGTGTATACATTATTTGCACCATATTCGTCCTCCTACCCTTTCCCCTCCACATCCCACCCACCACCGTGTAATCCCCCTCCCCCCACACCGCTTCCAGGCAGAAATCACAAATCTTATAAAGCTGTTGTATTTGGGACTTGTTTAAAACTACAGCTTAGCTTAACCAATACTATTGATGTTAATAGACCCATGAGTTTTGTTTCTCATGATTGCATTTTTAACACAGTCAGCATGAAGACCTACTTACGTAATGACAAGGAGCACCTCTGCTACAAGAATTCACACCATGCAAGCCAGCTATGTCTGCTACTTTCATGACACTACTGACTTGGAAGTCAAACACTATGGCTTTCTAGTTCTAGCACAGATTTTAGTACAATGCTTGGTGCACAAGTTGATGTTTAAAAACAGGGATCAAAAAAGATTTACAGCTTCTAAAATCAGGTCACATAAGGAGCTACCTAACCTGCTTTCACAGAGGATGAGCCTAGGAAATGTTAAGCTTTATAAGCACTAGTATTGCTGCCTAGCTAGATAGAATATCAAGCTTGAAAGCAGAGCACATGGCTAATGCTTAACCTGGTTTCCACATTTTGACCTGCCAGAAAATGTGACAGTTCATTAGAAGATCAGCAGTGAGCAATATTGAATTTCTAATGGTATTGACATCTGACCTGTGCTTTAATATTATGTGTCATAAAATTGCATGACTGGTGAGATATTAAAGACCCAATAAAAAAACAAAGAAGAATGATACTATGGGACTAATTTGTCCAATGAAGGATTGCAAAAATACCAAATCTTTAGTACTCATGTTGCTACTTAGATGCTGTGCAACAGCAATCCGGGCTGTCCCTGTTGCATCATCTCAGGCTGTGTTTGTGCATGTTAGGGCACACTGGGAAGACACTGATCTCATTGAAGCATCATTATGTAAAGGCCATTGCTTGAGAACATTTCTTGGCTTGCTCTATGCAAAATAATTTTAGCTGCAATTGTATGGTTGGTCTGCCAAGTATAGGGGTACCCATCAATAACAACTCTTCAAAGTGATTTTTCTTCTCGATTTAGTCATAGCAGCAAAATGACTCAGAGGAAGAACTCAATCTATTGTTGTTAACCCTAATATATTCTCCAGAAATGCAAATAATACCTCAATGATATTATTCTATGCCTCTTCACTAAGAAATCCTAGCCAACTGTACATGGAGAAAATGTCTACCATGAGTCAAGGTAGGTCTGAGAGAAAAGAATCCTAGAATAAGTGTTTTTGTCTGCTGTTCCCTAAGTCTTAAAATGAATCATTTGTCCTTTACTCTTCTTTAATAGACATTTCCTTAGATTTATTTTCCCTTGCTTTTGGAGATTGAATAAAACAGGAAGAAATGTAGGTCTAAGCTTGGGAAAGGCATAAATACGCTCTTCTGTCTGATTTTATTCCAGTTTAAGCTGTCCTATCATAAGCTAGAGAATTTTGTTTTTGTCTCTTCCTGTCCAACCTAGCATATAAAAGAAATACCTTAGAGTTGGGGCAAACAGGTGTACATTAATAAAGCACTTTCATTTTTCTGGAAACTCCTAAGAATCTGTACTTGAAGACTTCTAACATTTGTAGATCCTTGCGCAAGAATACCAACGATGGACCACATTCCGCACTCGTGAGTACTTAAAAATTATAAATCACACCCAAAATTGAAAGTAAATAATGTCTATTCTCCTACAATAATAAACTTTGTAATAACTTGTAAGGCCAGAATAATATTAGAATTTTAGCATTCAGTGAATTTCCTCAACAAAGCATGGCAGCGTAAGATCCAGGTCTTGGTTTCTGGCAGGGAGAAACCTGCTCCTTTCTCTTCCACTCTACCTCTATCTCACTGTGCCAGGGGGCTAATGCTATGCCTATCCCCATCTGCAAGTACAAACTCCTTCTGTGTCTCTGTAAACCCAGTTCATGTGGGTGTGTAAAGTGGGAGAGTTTGTTGAGATAGAAAAGTAGCAAAGAGTAGTACTCCCAGAGTTGGAAGGGGTCCCAAGAAAGAGGGTGCCCCCTTTTTGAAGTCCTGCAGTGAGCTTTCTAGCAGTGCAATATTTCCTAAAGAGGACATACATCAGTAAATTCCCTAAACAAACTTTGGAAATGGCTTGGGGTTATTTGAAAAGGGAATTCTAAAGTTTCAGACATCCAAAGCATGGTCTAAAGGATAGAGTACCAAGCTCTAGATGGATATAATCACTTGACTTTGCAAACTTTTAGCTCTTTGCTGACAAGACACAGCAAAGGAGGGCCAGAAGATGCTTACATCATGGGACCAAAGGCCCTTGCTTAGCTCTAAGTGTGAGAGAGAATCCAGGGCAGCACTGGCAGCCAGGTGAAGATTTGGGAGTTGGGTTCTGGTCCTGTTTCCTATTACTGCATCCCAAATCCAATATTTGAAAAGCATCCTTTTGAGTTCACCAATTTTTTGCTGTGCTATATAATAACATGGAGATTGGTCACATAATGTCCCTAGGATATGTGAATAATATTTGTGGGCACAGGTATGAAAAGCATATATTATTGGAGATTCATAAGGGATTGATGGGAATTTCAAATGAATTGTTTGTAAAAAGAATGATCACTACAGCATATGTTATATTGACCCAGTCAATAAATAAGTCTGATTAAAATCTAACTTTATAATCCTAAGAGTAAAACTATACAAATTACTTTTCCCTTTTAAAGACTGGCTATTTACATAGAGATACATATCTCCAAGCTCCGGTAAAACCAAGCATGATTTAATGTCATTTCTAATCCCTCCCAAGTATTAGGGGGATAACAGGGAGTTGAGGAAAGAGACATAGTGCCTGATAAAAAATGACAGGTGTTACATTTTTCTCAGCATTCCCTTAATAGTTTTCAAGGGGGGTAGACCACATTTTCAAGAAAACATTTTCATCCTTTGTGTGTTCTGGGAAAGGTCCATTGTTGCATGTCAGACCAGATTGTGCATGTCCCCTTGACTCAGGCTGACAGGGAGGGATGACATTTATGCTTTCATTGTATGGGTGCAACTGGATACAGTGCTAATGTGATCAAACCTTCTAACAAGAGAATTCAAAACACATTTCTTCACAACTGAGGTGCTTATCCACCTATGTGCTTCAATTGCACATACATGTTCATCCATAGTTAATTTCTCATGCTGCATCAGCTTCCACTTATTTATAGGTTTCGATTAGGTAAGAGTCTGATGACCAAAGAAAGAAATTTTATTACAATGAAGCAAGTGCTTAGGAAATCCCAAACTTGTTAAAAAGAATTGTTCAGGGGACTTCTAGCAAGACAGTTACCTACAATGATACGTAAAGAGGGTATTTTCCCTAATTGTTAAAGCTGTGGTGTGCTTATGTGCTGAAATTAAGTTTGACTGAGACTTGAGTAGAATAACTAAGTTGCCTGGGGAATAGGTAGAAATTTTGGGTGTGTCTCATTTTCAATGAAAGACAGTGTTGTCCAGCTCATAAGTCCCATCTCTGAAAATTAACATATTCCTTTATGAGCATCAGTGCCCCCAAACCTCTAGACAATAACTGTCTTGATCAGGGCTGCACATATTTCCAAACTGGGCCAGTCAAATTATTCTAAGCATTTGGAGTTAGAATTTGATGATACTCTCTAGCCTCTGCTGGTGGCTTGGACTGATATCATGGGAACTTACATGGGTCATATTAAACCATTCACATGGAGCAGCAAAAGCAAAGCCCATCTTCAGAGAAAAATTAGCTTTATTAGGATCCCCAAAGAGAAGCAAAAATGAAACCACAGCATTCTAAAAAGAAAGACAATGTTTAATAACCTTGTGAGGACTTAATGTTGGTTACCTCCAGGTTTTGGTCTCTCCTGAACCTTGATTGTACTTTCTCTCTTGGCAGTCAAATAACACTGTATTCTCAAATGTCTCTTTCCTGTATAAGCATGGGTGAGTTTCTGTAGCCAAAAGGCTGCAGTAAGCATTGAATAAACATTGCCTGAATTTTTTTTTATTTGTCCTCTGTAAACACTAGGAAAATGAAATGAGTCTTGCTCTTGTCTTATCACATATTCTCTAAAAACAATTTCTATGAACTGGTGCACCTTCAAGGGAAAGTTATGTTAAAAAATGTGCATTGATTCTCAGTGACCCTCCTTATGGCTATATTCTGTTCCCTCCCATAGTCCTGTAGCCATGTAAAAGATTTTATAGTTATTCTACTTTCTTTGCAGGTGTAAGAGATAAAGGCTTTGGTGCTATGGTACTTGAAATAGTTATCCATGTTGCTCAAATGTCTTCAAGTCTATGATGTGCCTGTTTCATAGTGGCACATACTCCTGATTTCCCAGACTCATAGTCCATGTCTCCTTTCCTTTAGTCATTAGATTGTTTTTTTATTTCTTTTATTCATATGTGCATACAATGTTTGGGTCATTTCTCCCCTCTTCCCCCCTCCCCCTTCCTCACTCCCCCTACCCCTTCGCTACCCAGCAGAAACTATTTTGCCCTTATCTCTAATTTTGTTGAAGCGAGAGTATAAGCAATAATAGGAAAGAACAAGGGTTTTTGCTAGTTGAGATAATGATAGCTATACAGGGAGTTTACTCGCATTGCTTTCCTGTACATGTGTGTTACATTCTAAATTAATTCTTCTCAAACTAACCTTTTCTCTAGTTCCTGGTCCCCTTCTCCTGTTGGCCTTTGTCGCTTTAAAGTTTCTGCATTAGTTCCTTTGCTAGTCATTAGATTTTTGAGGTAATGTTTAGTTATCTCATGCCAATGTGGCTTCCATAAACATACATCAAAGTTTTGTGGACTCTTTGGTCTCAAGATAGGTTTCTATACTTAAATATCATTGAACATTCCAAAGAGTTAAGTATTTGTCATCTTAGAAAATAAAACTAATTTAAAGTGTATTGATGTTGATTCATTTTATTTATTTATTTTTTTCTTTTATTTATATGTGCATACAATGTTTGGGTCATTTCTCCCCCTCTCCCCCTGCCCTCTCCCTTACTATTGATTCATTTTAAAGTAGCAAGAGTGAACCTATAACATGCTAACATAAATAACTTTTTAAAACCCTATGTTTTCCAAATTAAAAAAAATCAGAAGCCTTGAGTTCAAACTGCAGTCCTACTAAAAAAAATTCAGACACAGAGAAAAGCAGCATTTCTTTTTATTTTTGTATCTCCCTTATAATTGAACATAGTTTCATATCTGTCTCTGCATTCAATCTGTTATAATATGGTGTAGCTTGTGGAAACTTCACTAGTCACTTGTGAAAGACTTAGTGTTAAATGGGCAAAAAACTTCTTAGCATTGTTATAGGAACAGTTTGACCTCATAGAATCTCAGACACCCTCCAGAAATTCACAGACCAAACTTTCACAAGTGCTGCTGTACCATATATTTAATCACATTAGCCTAACAATCAAAAAGTAAAAAACTACATATTTTTACCAAAAATTATTTTTGTGTTGTGCTATTTCACTGAACTGGCCAAATTTATATATTTTGGGCATGTTTATACTGAAGATCTAAAAATTTCTAATATGTAAAATACTTTGATGAAATTGAAATTGAAAAAAGCTATATATTGGTTACATGGTAGACCAGTTTAAGTCTTCATCATCATGTAGATAAAATTAATAAATTTGTAACTGTCTGTCTTAAATATCTTAGGATTGTTCACATCATTTTTTTCCTTTTGAATGCCCACATATGAAATTGAACTATTCTATAATTATTCAGAGTTCCTATTTTTTAACCTTATCTCCTGGTATAAGAAAATATAGTCAAAATTAAATTGCAGAATTCTAAAAGCACTAAGAAGGAGAATGTTTGCCAGGATAATATTAGAGAAAGTTCATATACCCTAACTTATAAAATATCTTTAATCATCTCTAGATAACTTGATCAAGTAAAATTTCCTCTCATAATCTTTTTAAAAAGCACTGAAATAGTACTGATTTAATATATTCTACATTTTCTTAGGTGTTTGGTTCCATGCCAATCCAGTATCTACCATATTTACCATACTATTTAAAGTTATCTTCTCACTCTTTTTTCCATTACAGGCACACACAGCCCTCCAAGGAAAGAGTAAATGTAGGAACCTTCAGAAGGGGCTGCCTGGATTGCAGTGATACATTGCAGAGGGCACTGGAGTGGCGTGGGGGATTACGTATTTATAGTTTCCCTGTTGAAAATTTATATTTCCATTGTTTTCTTCCAAGGAGTAATGTCAATGTGGAGACAAAGGGAGAAAATGTAAGTATAAATCTAAAGGAACTATTTATATTACTCTAACAGTAAGCAGAAAAAGTCATTTTGGTCAACATTTCCAGAAGTTCTCTCAAGACTTAACCTTTTCCTTTTATATTCCAATTTCAGTTCTCCATTTCATGTGTAGCCTCTGACACCAGGAATGATAATATGACTAAGCCTTTCCACTGAGTTGTAATAGGAAAGTAAGTGTGGGACTTTTTGCAATCTCCTAAAAGAAAACTATACAACTTTCACTCATTTTGTTCTCATCTTGCTTCTTAGAATTTGATTTGATGACTGACTTTCTGAAAACTACTTCAGACCACAGGATAAAAGTTATTGAGATAGTACTATTGAAAGACATGTCTCTGAAACTATGGAACCACTACACCAGCCCTGGACCAACAATCTTCAGACTTATTTTACCTGATTAAGAAGAAAGTTTGTGCCATTTTTTGAGTCACTTTTTGGGGGTGACATTTTTAGAATCACTGTTACAGTTGAAATGCATACTTTCTTATGTAATTATCTACAACTTTAGGTCTCTCATAACAGTCTAACAAGCAAACATGCACCTGAACTGGTAACCCAAAGCTCTTTACATTCTTAAGAAAAAAAAATGGAGGCACAGTTAACACATACCACTAGTCAATTGACTTAAGTCATTCTGACTTCCTGTAATGTTATCTTTAATCACAAACAGGAACCATAAATTTTATGCCCTTATCAGCATGATTCAGTGAAATGAAACCAAATCCGCTACAGACAAATCAGCTTAAATGGCTCCTTTTTCCTTGAAAAGAACATTAATGTGTAACAGCCCATCAGGAAAAAGGTCAAAATACTTCCACCTTTATGCCAAGTAGCCACTAAAAAGCAAGCTTCTTACAATATGATTTGAAGTCCCTGGAATCACAATCTACAATTTTTGCCTTACAATAAACCTTAAAAGTTTTCCTAATGTGACTGACTTTATTTTTTGCAACTTCAATTTGGTGACCTTCCATTGAACAACTGTCAGGATGCAGCCAAGTGCTAGGTCCTATGGTTAACAGCAAGGTGAATAAGACCTCATGGTGCAGTTCAGAAAAGGCAGAATTCATCCTGGGCTCATCCTGATTATGAGCAGCTCACATACAGAACTATTATGACATGGGAGGAGAATGTTGATGGGAAGAAATAGAAACTGAGAGCACCTTGGATGGCTTTTTAGGATAGGAAATATTTAAACTTGATCTTGAAGCAGAGGCAGCCCACTGTCTATAGAACTTTGACAGATAGATTTTTCAGGATAGGAAAGAAAAGTATTCCCAGGTAGAGGGGTTAGCTTAAATAGTCATCTGACATGGGAGATTGGGGCTGTGATGGATAATAAAGCACAGATGAGTGAGGATAAGTGCAGGAGGAAACCATGGAAGGCATGACTATTGGCTAAACAATCATGATTTTATTATTTGTGCAGTGAGGAGTCACTATCCTTTAATTTATTTAGCTTTTTCATTTAGATTTTTTTTTTTTTGGTGGTACTGGGGTTTGAACTCAGGGCCTCATACTTGATAGGTAGGCACTCTACCACTTGAACCACTCTGCCAGCCCTTCACTTGGATTTTTAATATAATAGTTTCTCATTGGCTTCTTTCTTCACTGAAGGCAGTGGCTTCTTTTCTATCTTATTGATTATTAGGTCATTCTCAGTACAGGTGAGAATTGCAGAAGTGAAGCAGTCTACTTATTTCAGTGGTCCTCCCAGACCAGCAGAATCAACATCTCCTATAAACTTCTTAGAAATACAACTGCTGAGGACTGAACTAAAATCTTCTGTATCAGAAGTATAAGAATTGGGGCCCAGTCATCTGAGCTTCAATAAGCCCTTCCAGTGATTCTGATGCACATCAGAATGTGACAACTACAGGCTCTGTGATTAAGAGGTGAGAGTCACAGATTCAGAGTTCAAATACCAATTCTACCGTTCATTGTATGTGGCCCTTGAGCCAATAACCTAATCCTTCCAGAAAATCAGTTTCCTCATTTTATAAAGGGTGTGAAAGCAATGTGAGGATTATATAAGATACCACATATTACTCAGAAATAGTCATATCTCTCTAAATATAAATTATTGTCAATTACAACATAGGAAAATTACTGCAAGAAACTGCTGTGAATATTTTCACATATATAAGTATATGAATAATCTGATATGAATCATGACAAGCTAAATACTTCAAATCTAATCTGTGTATACAATCCAAAGGAAAATCTGCTTTAGTGTCTACAGATGTCTGTTGCAAACTTGCTCATATTAGCTTTTCTTTTGTAATTTCAGAACATACTTTTAAAAATCATCCCTTGTAAGTGGGCATAATTTTTTATTAGTCAAAAAATGTCTGAGTAAAACATTTGTGCTGCACACATACACATAAATGTGCATACACACGCACACAGAATAACTCTGAAGCAAAAGTTGCTTTCTTGTTATAGGAAAAGTTTCAACTAAGAGAGCTGTGTGTGGCAACCAGCAAAGCACCCCATTTGTGAGTTTTCTGTGTTCTATGTCCTTTCTTCTCTTTTAGTTAAGGAACATTATTATTATGAATCTGAGCAATTTGTGTGGGCAAGGGCACAAGAATGTCATCTTGAACCTCTTTCAGAGAATTAGATAAAAAAAGAAATCCAGAACATAATTTTACCAAGTATCAAACATTAAGAAGAAAAAACATGTGCTACATACTAATACATGTAAAGAAAATATAAAGAACATAATTGTATTATTTAGATGAGTACTAGCTACTTATTTCCAGTGGGGTAGTACTATGCAATGCATTTCCTGACCTCAGTAGAGTCCAGCACCCAGTAGTAGTGCAGAATACAGAACAGATGTGATCTATGCAATCATTCAAAGGATGCATCTGATAGAGTCTATGCTCTCTGCCATACAAGGCTTCCATGGTAGCCCTTAATGTTGACACCCATCTAACAAAGTAGACAAAAAAGAAAGAGAAGTAGAATAACTTGGTTCCTAACCAACACAGTCAGAGTGTCACATATCTTTTCTGCTTATATTACACTAGTAAAAAATGGTTCAGTTCTAGGGAGATGTGAACCCTAATCTCTGGATGGATATTGGGCCAATATTCTCATGGTTTACTTTCCAAATTATCATAGGCAACAATTCTACTAAATATTTCCATAGCTTAACAACCTCTCCTTCTGTCCAGCCTGTTATATCTGTGTTGATACTGTTGGTGGTGTTTTTGCTCTCTGTCTTCAAACACTTTGTGTTTTAGCAGCATTTATTACAGCTATTAAATTAACACTGTCTTGTCACAAATAATCCCTCAATGCCAGTGAAAATTTAACTGTTCACATCACAATGTAATACATGTATTCTTGGTTAGTTTTACCCAAGGTTGCAGACAGTCTGTGTGACAGATTTGTCATCTTTTAAATGTGGTTTTTGGGTCACCTTAAGCAGTAGCATCAAGATGGCAGAAAAGAGAGCAATTAGAACGGTATGCTTATTTTCTTAGTCATATGTACTCATGACTGATACACTCACCTCTCAGATTAGAATTCAGATAATACAAAGGAAACAAGGTATGAACCATTGTGTAATAAAACTTCTTTCCTCTTAACTGAACTCACTATACTCCTCTTCCTAAAACAATAATGTATATTTTAAAAGCAAGTTTCATGGCAAAGAAGTACTAAAAGTTTATGCCACTAATGTAAGGTATATGTCTTAGTGAGCTCAAATTGGCAGTTTAGGAATGGACATTGTTTCCAATGGTCACAATTAATTCTAAAGTCATCTTCATAATGTCTTGAGTATTGCATAGGTTTTTCTATAGATGGATGTCTATACTTGGAAGACTAGACTTAAGAAGAAGGAGAAAGGTAGCAGAATGTCACACCAAAATATGCCACTTTGGCAAAAGGATTATTTTGAGCTAAAGGCAATTCAGAAGAGGCAGACACAAGAAAAACTGTATTTTCCCCTCATCAACAGGTAGAGCAAATTGATCACTGAAGACAACTTTAGACACTTTTCAGACTGGAGATGGAGATGTTAGTGTACAGCAAATGTTACTAACCTTTTTCTACCACATATTTCCCTTCCTACAATTTGCCACCTCTTACAAACTCAGAGCCTTTTCTTTTTTCTTGTCTTGTCATTTCACCCAAAATGCAATTTTTTTTTTTTTTTGTCAAAGATGCTGGGTAAGCAGGATCTTTGAACCACCTCCGAGGTTTATTCATTTTCCCCTGGTATCTCCCATGTATACGTGAAATATCTATTAATATACTTCTGTTTTTTTTAATTAATCTGTGTTTTGTTACAGAGACCCCAACTAAGAATTATGAAAAGCATAGGATGTTTTTTCTCTCCCTTACAAAGGGCCACAGACTTCTAGATAGTCTTTACTTCAAATCTACCCACTGTATAATTGCTTTGTGCTCTTAACAATTTTATACAACTCCTTTGAGCCTCACACTTTTTATCAAGAAGAGAAGTAATATTATTTCATATGATTTTGGGTGTATTTAATGTAGTGTAGAGGGCTTACTTCAGTGCCTGACATATAATTAGAGCTTGACAAAAGATAGCTATCATCATTAAGCTCCCTTCCAAAAATTGCCATCACAAACAAAAATACATTTTATATCATTAGAATGAAAATGGGAAAAAACTGTAAAACACATTACATGAAGTAACATTGGAACATAGTGTGATTTGTGGTGTTTAGATGTAATATTTCAGCATATTCAGATGTGGTGTTGTGCATTTAATCCTCATAGCCTATAATCTTGCCTCACACTTCCTTAGGTAGGTATTTTTAAATTATGGAATGTCATCCTCCTGAATCACACTAATTTGGCTGCCACTTTCTTCTATGAAACTAGAAAAGCTTTATAAACTTTTTCAGCATTTCTACTTTCTGTATGGGTTTAAAAAGTAAATCAAAAGAAAAAAACCAATCAATTCAGGTTGTAATACACTTGCACATGGAAGCAGTTAGGAATCTCTCTGTATAGCTATCCTTATCTCAACTAGCAAAAATGCTTTGTCTTTCTTATCATGCTTATGTCTTCTCTTCAACAAAATTGGAGAAAAGGGCAGAACAGGTTCTGCCTGGAAGAGAGTGGGGTGAGGGGAAAAGGGAAGGAGTGGAGGGGGAGAAATGGCCCAAACAATGTATGCACATATGAATAAATGAATTTAAAGAAAAAAATTGATAGGATCCAAAAGGTATTGAAACAAGGCTGACATTAAATGTAACACATGGAAGAAGAAAAAGTTACGATTAGCAAAATACTCAAAGCTTGTCTACTGTCACAGGCACTGGATCTCTGTGTCTTAATCCATACCCCAGAAAGGCATAAACCATGACTTTATTTCCTCATGATCTGGATAGTGTTGCCATGTGGGAGAGTCTGATGGTTTTCTAAGAATATTAGGTGTTTGATTTCTAACACACAAATTTGATATCTAACTTATCTTAGAATTCTTTCAATATCTTAATAGTTATATTTTATGTAAGCTCACTGCTTTTGATTAATATAAGCTTTAGAAGATATGTAGAAAGAACAGAAACAAACACATATCTAATTTTACTTACTCATTACTACAGCCTATATTAATATAGACTTCTACAGGTACAGTTTTAAGCAGAAAATATTTTCAGAATGATGGTATTTCACCAATCAACAACTTTCCAGGAATTGTCTTGTGTTCACAGACTTTCCTTTTCATTCACAGTGAATCTAAATCTCTTCTCTTCATTTTCGGGCTGTCAGGACTTGCCACCCTTCCCATAAACAAAATGGATTCTAGGGAAAGGAAAAAAAAACATACTTTAGAAATTTCTGGAGAAAATGACAATTTTTTCCTCATATTTTAACAATCATTTGGTATTTTTTCTCTATAGACAATGTCCAATAACAAAACCATCTCTTTTGCCTAAAATACACAACAAAATCATCATTAATTATTTTCTGATAATTCATGAAGTAATTTAACACCTACAACAGCTTGTCACAGTAAATGCATTAGTGTAATTTTTCATATAGAAAAGCAAAATTAAAGTGAGGTATTCTAAATATAGAGAGCCAGCCAGGCAAACACAGCATAATGAGATGATGATGAGCACAGTGGAGTCTAAAATCTATGGCATTGGCAGTTATCTTTTTATAAGCCTCAGGGTTAAAAGTGCAGCTTCCCAGATCTCCTTCTTCAGCTCTGAATTAAAGTGTACTTCACTGCTAAAGACAATATTTTCATATTCCTAGTACTTTCAAGTCCTCAGTAAGATAATGCAAACACCTGTTTCCAGCTGTGTTTGCAAGTGAAAGATGTGTTACATCCAGTCACCTTTCTTTATAACTGGGAAAGAAAAGTGGTTTGGGGTCAATCTCAAATGTTGCCCTAAGTTCCTTACACTCAGATGTGGTAAAAGTAAATTTTAAAAGTGATAAATTTTGGACTGGAGATGTGGCTCACAAACAAAGCCCAAGTTCAATCCCCAATCCCATAAAAAAAGTGACAAATTTTGCATATTTTTAAAGTTAAGAAAAATTGAAATGATATTGGAGGGATCCCATTTTTAATTACCTCTACTATTCAGTTCAAAGACAGACACACTGAGAGCAATTAGATAGACATAGACATAACTTCCAACAAATTTTATTTAATTTTTGTTCTTATAAATAATTAGAATCAATAATACTTTACCTCAAAACCTCAAAATTATTACTAGAAAAAGAAAAAACCTAAATGTTTCTAATTTTCAGATACACAGGGATACACAAATACCTTTCCTACAATGAGTAACATTTAGTCACAATAGGAAGCAACAGGGACTCTTGTATCTTCATAATGCCATGAACTAAAATGTTTCTCAGAAATATTTGTTGGGAATTACTGCTTATGCCACTCCACCAGCCCATTTTTTATGTTGGATTTTTCAAATTGGGTCTTGCAAACTATTTGGGCATGAGCCACCAGCACCTGGCTGCTGGGAATTCTTTAAAATAACTTTTATAGACACTAAACTTATAATTGAAACACATAATTCAAAAGTTTAAACATTCAGAAGTGCATAATTTTACATAAAGAACATTTGTCCCAGACTCCTTGATCAGTTTCTTTCACCAAGAAGAACAACATTTTGAACTGAGTCTTCAGACAGTCACCGACATAGTCATTACTAAATTGGGCAGATTAACGAAATGTCCCTTGACAAACATCAGTGTATTTATTCTTTCCATTTTTGTCTCCTTGTCTCCTTTCTTATATAGCTGTCCCCCACATTTAATCAAAATATTGATACAATATCTCCATCAGATGGGATCTTTTGCCTCCTAATATTAAAATACATAGCATAACCAAAACTAAAGGATAAAATAAAAGATTTCTTAGTGAATATCCTACAGTCTGCTTTTTCCTTCAACCCAAGACCTAAAAGGTTCTAAATGCAAACTTTTTTTTTATTATGTGTAGAATACTTTCAGTTTCAAAATCATGATTCATTGCTTTCTCAGAAATGGCACATTCCAGGTAGCAGCTTTCACAATTTTCTTTTTAAAATCTATAAAGCTGACCTACACTCTTACTCCAGAAAAAAAAAAAAAGGTCTTCATTTTCCTGGAAGCTTGACTTAGAGCTTTAGCTAAATATACTACTCACTTGATAGAAAAAGCCAAAAAAAAAATTTAAATCTAGATAAAAATTGATTGCACTAAACCTAAGCTCACTTATTCTCATACTTCAGAAATTGCCAACTGAGCATATTTTATGTAGAGCATGAAGACATTTAACAGTCTACGCTGATGATGCTGAAAATGCTATCCCTGTTTATCTTAATGCTTTCTTGAGTTCATTTGTGAGCAAAAAATAGACAAATCACTAAATGTATGCTGTTCTAAGTTAATAACCCATACTACATTTTATATCACAATTTACAGCTCCTAATAAATGAGTGGCCATTCATTAAAAAAAATACTTTGAAAGCAGTAACTCTAGTTTAGAAAGTGTCATTACAGTAATGATCATAAAACAGTGGAGATTGTCATCAAGGGCTGATAACTAAACATTATCAAAGATAAATAAATAAGCAGACTATGCTGGGTTTTGAATTTTTGTTGCTATTTTACTGAAAGCTATTACATGGCCTTAGAATATAACAAGTCATAAATTAAGGAAATAGAGTCAAACATAATTATCCCAAATGTCATTGTTTACTTGCACATTGACGTGCAAATGCAGATTCATTTCTTTCTGCTCTCTATACTAATTGTAAGAAATGAATGCAGATTCATTTCTTTCTACTCTCTATACTAATTGTAAGAAATGAGTTATTCAAAGGTTAAAGAAGTATAGATCAAATGACATACTGAGACTATAGACTGACACATCCACTATTGGAACTGATGTA
Source organism: Castor canadensis (assembly GCF_047511655.1). Classification (NCBI taxonomy): domain Eukaryota; kingdom Metazoa; phylum Chordata; class Mammalia; order Rodentia; family Castoridae; genus Castor; species Castor canadensis. The sequence continues at coordinate 101,538,270 of NC_133390.1, read as the reverse complement.
TTAATGTTATTTTAGCAACTCTAAAACTGGTCCACTATTTCCATAATATAACTTTAAAAAATGGTCAGCATTAGTTCCTTGGATTCAGAAAAAAAGATTGTAATATCCCTTAGTAAGCCAGTGTCAATATTTCTAGTTAATCTAACAGATTCAGATTATGGGATTAAATATGCCTCTTTTCCACATGAACCAATTTACAGAGAGAACATTTTCAACTTTCCTTCTTTTGTTTTTTCAGTTATTCACTCATTTATGTTTATTGCTTTATTTATAATGGCACATGGTATATGCCAGACACAGTGTTACAGTCTTCACAGATTCTTTTATTTAATTCTATGAGATGAGTACTGATATTATGTTCAAGTACAATTAGGGCAAGTGTGGATCAAAAAGAATAAGCCACTTTTTGTACTGGTTAACTGAGCTGGAATTTGAGCCCAAGTCTGACACCCTACTCCACAGTCTCAACCTCTAGGGACACTTATTTATTCTGCAAGGCATTTTGTCAAATACTGGCCTAAATAAGATGTAATTTTTACTCTCCTGTAGCATAGCTCTTACACATGAACATCATGAGTCCTTAGTAAAAAGTCAAAAGATTTACCAATTCTATTCACATGCCTGGCCTCTATTTTTCACAAAAGCAAATTCTGAGATATCTACCACACAATTTGGATTTCTATGTGTTGACACTGTACCAAATGCCAATCTAATCCCCTACTTCCATATTCTCTTTTATACCTATCTGTATCATCTTTCACCAATTGTCATGATCAGAAGTTTGAAATTGTTTGGTGCCTCCCTATCCCCCAGAGCCTATACCAGTCACTTATTCAATTTCCATCCACATTGTAGCATCACTTTCTAGTTGTATGACCATAATTTTTCTCGGAACTTCTACATCTTCATTGGCCAAAAATCAACCCTATCGGAATGGTGCTGGCTTTAGTGATTGGAATATAAAATGGATAGCACATGTACTAGCTGTGGTGGAAGCTATTATTACTATTGCCCTATTTCAGGTCCTTGTCATCTGCTGTATAACATATACTTAACATGTAACATATACATATACTTAACAAATATCTATTGAAAGAACAAATATTTTCAGATGTGTACATGGCAATTGGCAGACTAACTTATGCGGTACCTCTAAATAATTTTCAAAAAATATACCTGTTGGGTTGTTCATCACAATAAACAGAAATGGATGATTCACTATAAATTGAGTTTGAGTTAGACTCATGATCACAGGGATCTGTACACCTGTGAAATAGAGACAATAGTTATTTATATATTCATATTAAAAATCAGTAAAGAAAACATAACCACAATACTTTTCATAGATTAAAAAAATGTCATTTTGGGTAAAGAGTTAACATTTTCTAAATACAGAGAAATTTGCAATAAGTTTAAAAATCAAAGTGGAGAAAATTAAGTATTAGATCATTCATGGAATAATTCCAATTTCACATTTATGTTCAGTGGAGAAAAAAGCCAGACACTGGATTCAATTTAGTGGGAGCAGTTGAAAAACATCATATTCTAAATAATAATTCTCTACTCACTTTTATTTACATCGTATGATTTATTCTTATGCTGTTTTAACTTTTAATTCCTATCTAAATATGTTTGCACTTCATTTCTAAGCTTCAGGCTTATGATAATGACATCTGAGTTTAAAATTATTTATTTTGTACTTACTTTTCTGATATTATTTTATGAGCTCAGTTTCTAGGATTTACGTAGTAAATTTGTATGAGATTTTTATTACAAAATTAAAAACAGAGATTTGCTGCCTCAAAATTATTTATTATGATAGTTTATATGATGTTGCTCCAATGTGGTATCTGTCAATATTTTGAGTGAAAAAATTTAAATGGATAGTTTTTTCTCTGTATTAAGCATTTCTACATTTACCTCAGATATTTTCTTTACCAATGAGGCAATAGTTTTCTACAATATTTTTCAGACCCATGTAAAAATGAAATCATCAGGTATAATCAGAATTGAAAAACAATAAAATCCAGCCTTAGTAACATGGCATAAACAGTAGTCTTCTATGTAGAATATCAGCACTATACTGCCCAAATTACCAGTGGACACAGGCTCATGTCTGAAGTATTGTGATAAATCAGAAAAGTAAAGTTGATTTTACTCTTATTCACATTTGCAGTGAATACTTGGACTTTTCGTGATTGAGTAATCCCTGAGCAGATCCTTTAAAGTCAAGACACTCAGGATATTGCAAGATATAATATCTCAGGATAACTGCTGGACCATGTGCCTTCCCATAAGGATGTAGCAATCCTACAGAGAGTTCTATACTTACAAAGACAGGCAGTGGGCAATAGCAGAAAGAGTACTGAACCTGAAGTCAGGGAACCTGATTTCAGCTCAAACTCAGCTGTCAATTAATAGTATGATTCAGACAAGCCACTTCACATTGGTGAATATTTTTCTTCAGCAATACAATGAGAGACTCAATGACCTAAAAGGATTCTTTCAATTCTATATAAAGGCAGCTAGAAAATTTGCCTACATGAGCCTCATCCAAATTTGCATCCTTCTGACTTCCCCAAGGATGGATATAGTCCATCTCCTGTGACCTCAAATCTTTTTTTGGGGTGTGGGGTGGGGTAGTACTGGAGCTTGAACTTGGGGTTCTCAACTAGTGTCAGAGATGCTGACTCAATTATTTTAAACTGTAGTTTGGACATAAGATTTTGATATGCACCCACTTTTAAGAACCACTAGTATATCAGGAATCAATGAGAAAAGTGAGGACTAACTTGGCTTCGTGGAAGAACGAAAGCACTTAAGACTGAGCATTCCTAAACAATACTGATGTCATATTTGAGTGCCAAATTTTTCTTTACATGTCCTATCTACTAATTGGCAAGTATTCCAATTTGCAAATGAGAGAATCGCAGGAAATGGTGCTGCACATCTGACCACATCCCTCCCTTCTCTTTTGCATTATGTTATGATTGAAGAAATCTGCTTATGCAAGTGCTGTCTTGTTTCCTTCTTGCAGTGTGCTATGCAGAAGAGAGACAGGATATTAGAATACAGCAAAACAACAAGCATCCTTCTTCCTTATCCCTATCTTTCCCAGCTTTTCAAGAAATCATTTGTCCTACCAGTTGATGCCGCGGCTTCACTGCCATCTTCATTCATCTCAAAGAAAATTTTTTGCATAACTTGGGAAACATACACTTCAGATGAATCTGTCGGAAAACATGAAGGAGTATTTAAAGTTTAAGACCAAGATTAGTATGTATCAGGTACTGAAAGAATTACATTTTCAAATTAACAAAAAAAGAATTAAACAAATGAAATCTTTCTTATTTAATCAGTTTGCTGGCGATAAAGGTGTTTTAGGTTTAGCTGTGATAAACCTGACATAAATATAGAAAAAGATGAGAAGGACAACTTTTCCCTAACATAAAAGGCAAAGTAAGAAGGTTATAAGCCTCAAATGAAGTATCCTACTAAGTAAAATATATGAATGGACAAAGAGCTTCTCCCTCTTACCCATGATGTACAGACAGAATGAAAGAGGCTCTCCAGATTCAAATTAATTCGACCCTATGCATTCAACCTCAAAGCCAACTTTCCTTTTAAATTCAGTATTCAATTTTGATCTGAATTTAAAACAAAATTTACTTCAAAACTGGTGAGGCTATGAAAATCTAAAGAGCTTTTCTATCATGTCTTACAAAATCACTTCAGAGCTATGCTTTAAAACCTGAAAAAAATTTCAGGGTAAGATACAGTCTTATGACATGTTTTATTCTGGTGAGGATATGAGGTGAGAGAGAGAGAGAGAGAGAGGTGTAAAGTATAGAAAAAAAATCATGGCAAGTTGACTTTGCAAGATAAGATGCAAAATGACAATGTTCCTCAGAGAGTCAGTGGACACATGCTCTAGAAAACATGCTCTGTGACTGGCACACAGGCGACTTGCAATAAGTACTACCCAAGCAAATCAGTGGATACAAATATTCCTTGTGAAAGAGACCTGTAAAATAGAGAAAATGGGGTATTCCGAATGGAAATTAACTGAAATGAAGGAGAATGCCCTCTCAACTGCAGGCAACCAAACAACTTCTCCCAAATTGCCTGGAATAAGACAGGATTCACAAATAAATCAGAGGCTTTTAGTGAATGTCAATTGCACAACGACAAGTAAGGACAATAAGGGAAATTCATTATGCTCCTCACTACTAGCTACAGTGTTAGTTAGAACACCTCAAATAGGTAACCCAGGAGGGAAAACAGAAAATACAGACATTTACTCTTCTCTGCTTGGGTCATTCTCTTGCATTCTCTTTTAAGAAGTATTTTGGAGGTATTTTCTTGAATCAGTCTCTAAAAGGAGATTTATGGAAGTCATAAATAGCTGGTAGAACAAGTGGCTATTTGAAAGTCTAAAGTATATTGAGTGCGCTTCCTAAAGCCAGAAAGAAGTTCAAAAGGAAGTGCTTGAAAATGGCTTGGTTTATTATAGATTGTGAAGTAACTGTGTTCCAAGGCATACTTAGCATCCTGTTGCAGTATTTAATGTTTACTGTTTCATTCCTGGTGCTGATAAAATTATCAAGAAGTCAGATCTGTCACTGTGAAAACAAGTAGGCACAGCAAGTAGGAAGGTGAAAATGAACATTAATGAAACCTATGAGCCTCATTCACTTCCTCTACCAGGAAACTTCATTCATTCTATCTATTTACTCACATAATTGAGTGAATAAATTAATGAATACCTCTCTAAAGTCAAGATAGTTTCATAGGAATACACATGGTTTCCACATATTTCCTGGGGTGATACACAAACCAAACTTATAAGCTTATATCAGTAGGGACCTTTTTGTAACTCAGAAGACAGAATTTTTAAAAAGGTAAGTAACTTGTGACAAACTGACCATCCTCAACCTTTTTTTTTTTCTTTTTAGCTGTTTTTGGACTAGTGACTATAGCCAAGACCAGAAGAATTAAAAGACTGTCTCGGTGTTGTGAAAATGAACATCTTAACCAGGCACAACTCCCCAGGTGCAAATTAGCACAAAGGTTCCACCTCCAATTTGTTTTCAGCCGAAAAGACTCTGTTGCTAAATCTGCCAGTTGTGTCATTACAACTTCTTCATTATGTTCATCACCTAGCAGCTTGTGCATGCCTACATGGGCTCTAATAGTACTGAATTAATGTTTACAAATCAGTTTATCACAATTTTATTAGCCTTATTTAGAGGAAAGACTTGCCAGTATAATATTATTTTACATACACAGTTTTGTTACAAGTATGGTTACGATGCTTATCTAACATTATTAAATGCTTTTTGACTTTCATTAAGGAAAATTTCTTCAATGTAAAATAGAGTGCTTACTTGCAGACAGCTCTACATGGTTATGTCATTTATTCACTATGTATGTGTTTGCTGGAACTGAACATTTTTTTTGGTTTTAAGATCAATCAGGCAATGTAGTACAAAGAAAACAAATAAACATGACAATATAAAAATATTTATCATATTACCTGTTATTCCAGAAAGGTCACAGCCGCCGCTAAATATCTCAGTTATATTCAAAGAAAAAAAAGCTTCTTTGAAGTCTAATTTTTGTTCAATTTTAAATCTGTTCAAAAAGATGAAGAACAAAAGTCTTGAAACACTGCATACGTGCTAGCAAAATGCTTTTTGGATAAAATGGATGATTTGTAAGAGATTATATTATGGGATCTTTTATTTTCATTATCTCAATTGCATTTTCTTACATTTCATATCATTTTTTCTCTGGCTCCACAGATCAATTCAAGGTTGCTAATAACTTCCTTCCTAGATAAATGGCTGGTGAGAATAATGAACTCTATTTTTTGAAGTAACATTTACCCAACAAAACAGCTCTATGTAAGTGTGAAGTTTTCTCTAGCAACTCAATGTATTCAAGCTCTTCACACTATCAAAGACAGCTCTTGGCAGACATCCATGATACTATGAGCAGGAAATAGGAGCTGAGAGTCCTCGGAGAAAATGTTGGCTACTGAGGTACAAAGAGGCATGTACAACCTATCATCCATCCCACTCACAGTTTATGAACACTCCTAATATCTTCCCAGTGGAACCTGTAAAGATTGCAAAAAATTGAAAGGGAACTATGTTCCCTTTAAAGGAAAGAAAGAAAAAAATTATAGGAAGGGTTTTTCTTTTAAAAAAATTAAAAAGCAGGCCAGTGCTTCCAATGTAGGGCCTTAAGTTAGAACTATAATACCTAGCTCACCTCTGTATTCCTCACTTGTAAAGAGGGAACTTAGCCAGAAAATCTCAAAGATTCTCTCAGATAAGGATCTTCTATGATCTCAACACAACAATAATCAGTGAATTTCATTCTCACATTAAATAAAAGGGAAATGAGCAAGTACTTTCTCATTTCATAGATATTTATAACATCAGTTTCCATTTTAAAACCAGACTGTAAATATTATTTATAAAGGAAAAACCAAATGTAGCATCCATGCACAGGGCACTATATCTGCTTCCTTCTCCTGTAGGAACTCCTGACTAAGGAGCTTTGTCTGCCTTTTCACCAACATTTGCACCTATGCTCCAGCAATGGATACATTCACTACTGTTCCAGGATCCTTGCTCTTCTAACAGGTAAACCGTCATCTGGGGCTAGAAATTAGCTTGGGTAATCAGTCTAATTGTATCACTGTTTTAATTGGCAAATACTGAACAAGCTTCCTAATTATAGTTCTTTTGTAGTCGCAGAACTTTCCTGTGCCTAATTTATTTCCTGATAAAATAATATCTATTTTTGGAATGTGTTAACTCACTCAGGACCCTAACTTTCCCTAACTGGGAATATGGGAAACATGCATATTATAATCTACTTCTAATGAAAATAGCTTATTTTGTGCCAAAAATTTTCAACTTATTTCTTGTAACTTACTAAGAAAGATAAAAAATGCAACATGCTGGTTTTGAGGGGGGGTTTTTTCTATATTTTATCATACTATTTAATCTGAATGGAGTACATACTTCCAAAAAGTAGAAACTATATATTCTAATATACCTCAAATTGGCTATTTTTAATATAATAATCCAACAATTTTATGATAATGGCAAGAATATTGCAAGACTTATTACAATTTCTAATAATGCTTAATTATCACTGAAAAGTCATTTAACTAGTCATTTTATATATCTGCTCATGATACATTCCAATGGAACCTACAACAATAGAAATCCATTCAACTATTTAATAAATGTATAACCAAGGCCATTTTCTAATTTTCCATAAATATTACAGCCATGAATAGACAGGTATGAAGTAGTAATTCCATGGGCTAGGCATGTAATATGAAGTTTTAAATCTTCACAAAAAACATAGGAAGAGCATTATCATTACTGTTAACACATTAGAAAGTAGTCGTAAGAATGATGGTTTCCAGGATTAAGGTCAAAATAGGTGATAGAGCTATGATTTAAACTCATGTCCATTTGAGGTTAAAGCTAATGTCCTAACTCCCACTGCTTTCCAGTCAAAATGTAATTCCAAACCACCATCCAAAGTGTCCTTCTTCCAAAGTGTGTGTCTTAATATTTATCACAGTTGTGTTTCGTCTACCTTTTTCTTTGACCCACCACTAAAACTGTCAAAAGAACGGCAGCCAAAAATAAAAGAATGAGCAACAAAGATACTGGTTAGAGAAGTAGCAATTAGACAATCATAAAATAAAATTTTTACCATAGGAAAACATTATCTAATGGCTCAAATGATAGCAATTTACTTCCAGATATAGCCATTGTGCTAAGTAGGTCTCACACGGGTAAAAGCTGCAGAAAATGAAAGATAACAACCCAAGTTTCTGCTTAAAGATGGAACCACTCCTGGTCTCTAGGCCCTACTATGGATTAATATTGTCCATTCCCTCTACTTTATACCAGAGTGCTTGTTTAATGAAAAAAGTCTCAGATGAGTCTCCATCTGGGTTGCTATGCTGTTATTTGAAATCACATTTTATATGCAATGTCTTGAATAATTCCTGAATTGCTCAGATCTGTAACCAACCAAATCAAATCTATAGAAGCATAGCATTTATCAAAATATAAATGCTAAATCCTTTACAAAGTTAAAAGTGCTATAGAGATGAAGGTTTATTTACCTTATTTACATGTATTAAATGCTTACTTTTTAAATCTTGAGACAGGGTCTCACTCTATAGCCCAGGCTTATTGGACTGCACTCTGCAGCCAAGCTGGCTTTTGTACTTATGATCCTCCTGCCTCAGCCTCCTGAGTGCTATCATTACAGGCATGTACCACATGCCTGGCTCTAAATGCTCACTTTCGCCCATATATTGAAGCATATTCCCAGAAAGTTTTACATGCAGAGGAATCATACATTGCAAGTGTAAGCATATGATAGACTCTTAAACCTAAGAAACTTTAGCTCCTAAGATATTTATAGAATCTCATATTATATTTAGACAAAGTACTATGATTATTTTAGCTAATATCCAACTGCAAGGTAATACCTAAAATTAGATATTTAAGATATTATATATAATAAACACCAGCCAGCACCCTAGTATTTTTAGATTGTACTCTATCTTACTGACCTTGATTTAAAATTAGTTGTACATCAAAGAGGGAAAGGATAAGTGTTTTGCAAATAGTAAATATAATCTAAATAGTCACATGTTCCTTCCAACTGTAGGTTGGAAATAAGCATTCTCACAGTAACTATTTTTCTTTGGTGTTTATGAAATTTTGCTAGAAAAAGGATGTTTTGTTTTACAACATAGAGTTTAATATAGCTGGTTTAGTGGCTGAATTTCATCTCCACTCTGTACTCAAATTCATGTGTCATAGCCCTAAACCCCAGCACCTTCTAAATATGATTTTACTTGGGAATAAGGTTATTACAGAAATAATTAGATTGAGGTCATACTAAAGTAGAATGGTTGCTTACTCCCATCTGACTAGTGTCTTTGCAAGATCTGAGAATGCCACATGAAGACAGATGGCCATGGGACAACAGAGCCAAAGACAGGAGTGGTACATCTGTCATCTGAGAAACATCAAGGATTACTGATCGCTGCCAGTAGGTATGAAGAGGCAAGGATGAGTCTACCTGCAGTTGCAGAGACTGCAGGGCACTGAGGAAACCTTGATTTTGGACTTTTAGGCCAGAACCATGAGAGGACAAATTTCTATTGTTTTAAATCATCTACTTTGTTGTGTTAAATTTTTTTTATAGTAGCTCTTGGAAACTAATGCAGCTATTTAACCTGTTCCAATTTTACCAAAATCTTCACTTGTCAGTTTAAAGACCATTATGCATTTATTGAGAAATAAAAGAACAACAGCACTAAATAATGAAATATAAATTTGTCACCAGGAATGGTGGTATAAGCCTGTAAACCCAGCACTCCAGTGCTAGAGGCAGGAAGATTGCAAGTTTAAGACCAACTTGGACCACATAAAGAGACCCTGTTTCAAAAATAAATAAATTTGGGCTTTTTCATTATGCAAACAGAACCAGTGGAATGGAGAGATGATGAGGGTGTAACTCTTCCATACAATATGAAAATTTTGTTTCACTGAGTATTGAAATGTACTTCTGTAGAATCCTGTCTCAACTGTGAAGTTGGCCTTAGAGGCAATGGAAGGAAACCTGGGTTAACTTCTTTTTCTCAAAGATTGGAAAAGTTGGTGGAACCCAGATGTTAAAGTAGGAAGAACATGATAAAGACAGGACTTTTGAGTAAGGATAGGCTGTGGCACTATGGCAACGGATTAGGATAGCAACACACAGTAGAAGATTCCTTGATATGAGAACTACTCTACACTCTAGAACAGTCATGGCTGGCACCCAGCTTTAAATTACTTTCTGCCTTATAATCCCTTTTTACTGTCATCAAACTTTCAGTGAAGTTGGTTCAACACTCAAGTTTTTCTAATTTATATTAGTTTGCTATGGCTGACATAATAAAGTACCACAAACTAGGTAGTTTAAGTAATAGAAATTATCTCACAGCTGTGAAGGCTAGAAGTCCAAAGTCAAAGTATCAACAGTATTTGTTCCTGTGGAGAGCTATGAGGAAGATTTGTTTTATGATGTCTTCTTGGCTTATAGATGACCATCTTTTCCTTGCCTCATCAGGTTATCTTCCTTTTATGTATATCTCTGTCCAAATTTCCCTTTTTAATAAGGTTACCTTGCTTTAACTCAAATTTACTTTATAAAGACCCTATTTCCAAATAAGGTCACATTCAAAGTACTGGATATTAGGACTTTACCACATGAGTCTGAGGAGACACCATTCAATCCTCACAGTTGGGCTTGAAAAAATTAAAAGAGAAGACTGAGTCTATACTTCTCTCATATAAATGAGAGCATTTATATGGCAGGTATGGTCATCGTTTGAAGAAGATGATAATAAGGCCAAAGTGGAGAAGATTCTAGAACACAGTAGCTGGAATGGATTTATGAACTGTGAAACATTCTCTCAAATGCTCCTTAAAATACTGGAGATGAAAATTCTGGAAAAAGCCTGTATTTCCTGTCAATGAAGGGAAGAGGAGATAAAGGAGAATGGTGGAGGGGGTGAGTTCAAGTATAATATATTTGATATATTGTAAGAATCTTTTAAATGCCACAATGTACCCCTACCCAGCACAATAATAAATAAATAAATAAATAGTAAAAAACAAAATCATCAGTGTGAAATTTCAAAAAGCAAAAAACAAACAAAAGTCTATCCTTCCTGTTTTCAGTCAAGTTTGAGGATCATGCATTATTATTGAGGTATTTTGTTTTATTTAGGCCAAAGAAGTTGGGGATAGCTTGGTTACAAGTATCATTACTCATATTTTAAATTAATAAGAATTATAGCTCAGAAAGTTTAAGTGAATCTGCTAAGACCACACAGGTAGCTCACACAGTTTTCAAACTCAGTACTTTTTTCATTGTATAGCAGTGATCTTCCCAAAGCAAAAAATAAATAAATTAGTAAATTTGAATATAAAGCATTTGATTTTAAAAATTATTATTTCAATTATTATATAAACTATTATGTCTATCACACAAGTCATTATATCACCACTATTTGGCATATAATAGGAGCTAAAATATTCTTTGAAAGAATAGATAGAAAAAAGATATGCAGATGGTTGGGACTGAATTAGCATTGGGTTTAATAATTCAGACTTCAGAGATATGAGCAATAGAGGAAGGTAATATTTCTTAGAGAGAATAAGACTGAAAATTCTGAAGATAAAACTTGTATAACATTTTTATTCAAGAACAGAAAGAAAGTAAGTCAGGGAACGAAAGAGAGAAAGGAGAGAAAGGCAGAACAATGTCATGGGAAATAAAAGGATGAAAGATATTTCAAGATGATTAATGAAATTAAAATACCTAAGTAAATTTAATGAAGGAGATGAAAGACCTGTACAATGAAAGTTATAAATCACTAAAGAAAGAAATCAATGAAGACATTAGAAGATGAAAGGACATCCCATGCTCATGGATAAGCAGAATCAATATTGTGAAAATGCCAAAACAATCCTGAGCAATAAGAACAACACTGGAGGTATCACAATACCTGATTTCAAGCTATACTACAGAGCCATAGTAATAAAAACAGCATGGTATTGACACAAAACCAGACATGAAATGGAATAGAATAGACGACCCATACATAAACCCATACAGCTACAGCCATTCAGTTTTCAACAAAAACCAATGGAGAAAAGATAGCCTCTTCAAGAAATGGTGCAGTAAACTGAAACTACATCCCAGTCTCTCATCTGGTACTTGTATCAATTCAAAGCGGACCTTAATATAAGACCTGAAACAGTGAAATTATTCAGGGAAAAAAATAGGGAATACACTGGATCACATAGGCATAGGTAATAACTTTATGAATAGAATTCCATTAACTCAGCAATTAAGAGGAAGGCATGACCAACAGGACTTCCTGAAACTGAAAGGCTTTTACATAGCAAAGGAAACATTCACTAGACTGAAGAGACAGCCTACAAAAGGTGAGAAAATCTTTGCTAGTTATACATCTGACAAGAGAATAATAAGCAGGGGGAGAGGGTGGGAGAGGGGGATAGGGTGGAGAAATGACCCAAACAGTGTATGCACATGAGAATAAATGAATAAAAGAAAGAGAGAGAATAATAACCAGAACATATAGGGAGCTCAAAAAACTAACCCTGCAAAGAACCAACAAACCACTGAATAAATGAGCAAATGAACTGAACAGACAATTCTAAAAAGAAGAAGTACAAATGGCTAATAAATACATGAAGAAAAGCTCACATCCTTGGCCACAAAGGAAATGCAAATCAAAATGATATTGAGGTTTCACCTCACCCCAGTCAGAACAGCTGTTATCAATAACACTAAAAACAACAAATGCTGATGAGGAAGTGGGGGATGTGAGCTAGTGCAACTGCTATGGAAGCAATATGGAGGTTCCTCAAAACACTAAAAATACAACTACCATACAATCCACCCATACTGGTCCTGAGCAGATACCTAAAAGAATGTGCTCCAGGATAAGAGAGGCACTTGCACATCCATATTTATTGCAGATCTATTCACAATAGCCAAGCTATAGAAACAGTACAGATGCCCCACAACTGATCAATGGATTAAGAAAACTCACGGTATATAAACACGTGGTATATATGCACATAGAGTATTATTGAGCTGTAAATAGGAATGAAATTATGTTGTTTGCAGAAAATGGACAGAACTGGAGAAAATCATGCTAAGTGAAGTAAGCCAGGCTCAAAAAGTCATAGGTCACATGTTCTCCCTTATATGTGGAAGTTAGACCTATAAGATACATGTACACATAAATACAATAGGATCTTATACACACTCCTGTAACCTGAGGGGAATACAGGAGGCAGGAAAGGGAAAGAGAATGTTAGAGTGAAAAATATTGAAACATTGTATCTATTTATGAAGATAATATAACAGAATGTAGTAAACTGTTGAATAATAGGGGAACAGGGCCATAGAGAGAGTAAGCAATAGGGAGTTAATCTGATTAAAGTCCTACATATACATGTCGGAAATACCAAGGCAAAATCTCCTTGAACTATCAATATACATTTAAAAAAATGGAGGACAGGAAGGTAAAATAGGTCATATCCAAGGGTAAGTATCAGTGGAAGAGGGGAAGGCAAAAGGAAAAGGTGAAGGAGAGCTAATATAATGGATGTATTTTATATTCATGAATGAAAACAGAAAAATGAAACTAATGAAATTGTTCTTAGAACAATGGGAAAAGGGAGGAAAAGGGATGAGAGAAAATAATGGAGGGAGTGAATCTAATTAAAATACATTGTAAGCACATATGTAAATGTCACAATGTATTCTCCTTGTACAACTATTACATGCTAATAACATAATAATATTTGGATGAAAACCCTACAGTTAGAGTGACAAAGATATATGACACCTCTTTCTCTGTAATATCAAGAAAATAGGGAAAAAGATGAGTAGCAAGGATTTATGTAAATTTTGAGGTGATTTATGTAAATAAGGAGACAAAAAAGTTTGATTATCCTTAAGTTTTATTAGCCTCAATAAATAGAAAGCTGAGGCACATGCCAAGAGTAAGAGAGATAGCAGAGTCATAGATGAGGAACAGAGGAAATTATCTGATGTGGTGTGGTTATTAGTAAAGAAAGTTCTCATAGATAATCAAGGGGTCTGGCCTTAGTCAGGTTGGAAATGTCTGCTTGCTGGGATTTTGTACCAACAAAATCAGCAGACTAGGAGTAACTTTTAAAAGGACAAAGACAAAGAGACAAATACATCACAAATGTTGCTGAGATTGTGAGTGAAATGATTAATGACTGGATTCTGGCTAAGTAGAAAAGGAAGTAAAAGCCAGAGGCCAGGGGCAGAGTATCACAGCCATGGTGACCTTAATGAGCTTGGAGAGAAATTTAGAATGTAATCTGTTAAACATCCATTTCTTTTTGAAAGTTAACATAGAATGAGAACTTGGTTTTTTGAGCATACTTTTTACTCTGTAGTTTTTCCTGTGTCTTAGAAGCATGATACTAGTGATTATTACCATTGCTTTTTAAAATAATCCTTTATAATTTCCATGTTGTATTGACTGCCTAAAATTGGTCATAGGATTCTATTCATAATTCAAGAACCAGTATAATAAAACAATGTTACCAACCTAGGGAGGCTTATTTCCACTTCTTCTTCTTGCATCTCAGAGATCCACTTCAGAACTTGATGGGCAGTAATTAGTTTTTCTACTTCTTCAATGTTCACATCTTCTGCAGGAAGTATGATGATTAAACTAAAGTCATCACCCTTATAAGGCAATTCCAAAACCTGGTAGCTCATGGAGGATTCAGAAAAATAACCTGGAATAGAGAAAATAAAATACTGAGTATCTTTGGCAGTTATCGAAGCCATGCTTTCAAATGTATATTTTCTCATATTACCATATTTTGTTCTCAGCAGAGCCTTCATCATTGGAATTTCAACTATTGAACCATCTTTGTTAGTAAAATTCATCAGCTGTGTGTACTCTTTTCTGAATTTTTGTTTCCAGTCCCCCTTGAAATAAATAGCATTCACCAGGACAAGCCGGGTCAAAGGACCAAAGTCATCCTCTGAAAACATGTTTTTAATTTTTCCTACAAAGTGGTGGAGGAACAGACAGAAAGAAACATGCAATTGTGCTTCAGTGAAATGGTTTTAAATAGATTAAAGCAAAAATGTCTCGCACAGAGCTATTTTTGGTTATCAGCTAACCTTAGCAATTTTGAGAGTAAAGGGGAAAGCTATATTTTACCAGGAAACACATGCAAATGGGACTGCACTAGGAAATGGGAAATATGAAGCTGTTTTAGGTAAACTTGGACATGCTTAGTAATAGAGCCTCTCAGTGACATTATTTACATCTTTGTCTTTCAGACAGAAAGAACAAAAAATGCTTCTTCCTTTATCAGTATTCCTCAGATGAAATTCCAAGGCTCTCCAGCAGCTCAATAATATTTCATAGGTTAGTGGTACACCCCACCCAAACTTGCCAGTCTTGTGATGGCCTCCATTGACCATTGATTGAAAAGGGACAAGAATGGTGTATGCTAGCATAATTTCCCTCTTCTAAACAAGCAGCCTCACATTTCTCTGTACAGTATTTCCAAATTATGAAAAATAAACACCATGGGTTTCAGGGAGCTGTCTATCGATTTCCTACTTTTATGTCACCATTAACACTGCTCACCACTCCTGGCTCATATTTTCAACATTATAGTATGCTCATAAAGCATATTGTAACATCTTACATGATAACAAATTTCTGTAACATAATGAAAAATGAAATAAAATTACTACTAATTAAGGATCTGGTGTATGCTTGCTACTTTACATACATTATTATTAAAAATTCCAATAATCCTGAAATGTTTTAATAGTGTCCCCATTTTAAAGAGTATCTAGCTTATAACTTACTAAAACTTGAACTCAAGACTATCTGACTTTAAGCTTATTGCATCTCTTTCATCACTTTGGAATTTTTCCTAGCTTGTATTTAAATTAAAGATTAGACTACCATGTTTATTATAGGATTATTAACATTGATTGCTAAACATTAATGCATTCAGTGAAAATGTGTTAATAAATTACAGTGTATGTGGGAAAGAAGACATTTGGTATTGACAGATAAAAGTTCCACCTTGCCAAAGATATTCATACCTGAAAAAAAGTCAACACTTGGCCAAAACTAATATTAAAAGTATTCCATGAAGAATTTTATAAATAGGTGTCTCTCAAAAAACAACGAAAGAATCAGTATACTTTTCAAAGCTGCTTCCAGTTTCTCTGGGTTTTACAATTTAGTATTAATTTAAATAGCAGCAAAATGAAATAGGAGATTTGATCCACAGTAGAATAGGAAAATATTCATTCATTCTTTACTTTAGGATATTAGAAGCCATGAATACAATGGAAAATAATGATTTTTATGAAAGTGGGAAACTTTACCATGTGTTTTGTTTTCCACCCAGGTACTTATTGTCTCTGCACAAGCCTTTGCATCCTGAAAATCCACCAGTTTTGTAGCACTCTGAAAAAACTCCTCGTTGCCATGGAGATACTGTTCCTTCACAGTGAATCCTTCTTGAAGGTAGAGGGCACTGGCAAGATTAAATGTAAATTCTTGTTTTTTCTCTGAGATGGCAGAGAAAAATGATTTCAGCAAGGAAAATTCTCCTCCTGAAAAATAATTATAATGCATACTGACATGTTGAACAGCATAAAACAACAGCTGTCTAGCTTTGAATCTGCATAGATTCATATCACCATTTCTGCAGCCTTGCGTATAACTAATGATCCTAAGTTAGCATAAATATTTCAAGTGTTTATCTGCTGTAGAATATGTATTTTGTGGCAAAATTAACTTTTATATATGAAAAAGAATGTCCATGTAAATTAAAAATTTGCCCCAAACAAGAATATGTATTTATACAGAGTGAAGGAAAGCCCCTCTGGATAGTCACATTTAGTTCAGTTTTAGTGGTTGAAAATTTAAGTTGAGAATCTCTACATAATATGAATAAGTGACACTATTACAGGGGAATGCCATTCATGTTGATGGGGGATGACAAGTGATAAACAACCAATATTTCTTTTCTTTTGGCTTCAGAAAGCCAAAAGATAGTTGCAACTGCATCTATCCAGGTTTTTAAATTTACAAGCTAACCCCTATAATTATTTCTAGAGATGCATGAGAATCAGAATTGCCTGTTTCTACAGATTCATGAGTCTACTACTTTGACTATCTACAGGAAAATAAAAATCTTTACCATTTAACTATAACCACTAGCCACGTGAGTCATAATCAAATTTAAAAAGTCACCATTGACCTGTTATTTCTAAGTGGGTGTTCTGACCACAGTACTGTCAGAGAGCTGTATCTGCTTGTGAGACTCTTTTCTCAATGGCTTGCCAAGTGGTATAAGCATTCGTCATTCACATCCGGCTCAATCCTGGAACTCAATCACTAAGTCACAATCTTTTTTCAAATAACAAGTTCTTCATTGTATTTTCAGTTAAATCATGAAAGTACCAATTTTCTAATATAAAAGTTGATTATGCTCAATTACTCTGTATTGAAGAAAACATAAATAGTTCACAATTAAAAGATATCCATTGATAAAGAGTTTTTAAAAAATTGCTGAAAGCAACTTGCTACTATTTTTATAATAAAATAAGGGGCGTGTGTATATATGTGTGTGTGTGTGTGTGTGTGTGTGTACACATATTTTTTATCACAAAGCTAGTATCCCAAAGTGCATCTTTGTACAAATAAGTGCAGTGCTGTCACTGAGGGGAGGGGAGCTGCACCTCCATGGTCCTACACCTTTTCTGCTGAATAGAGGCTACACATTTCAGGCCCCACTTATCTCACTGGTCTGATGTTTTTGTACAGGTACACCTGTGCATCCTAACAGGACACTATGCCAGGTATATTGCACTATATTTCAAACTTCAGAACTCTCCATTCATTGTGACATAGTCAAAGACATAACAGATTTAAATATAAAAATTTACTTCTATATGATTAGATCTTAGAAGTTTCCATAATTATTTATAATTCTGGAATAATTAACACAAGAAAAGAAGAAAGTAACTCTTTTTACCTGCTTGTGCAATGATTGCTATTTGAGGCTTGAAAGAAATATATCATTAGCTGAGGGTTACAGAGACTCCCCGAGTAAAGACACGAAAGTTTCTCCAAAAGAATTAATTTAGGTCGGAAATGAAGACACAAAGTTTGAAACTAACTTTCAGGAATTTGCATCAATTTTAAAGGAATGGAAGATAAAAGAGAGAGGAAGAGAAAAAGGTAGTTCTAACTCATTTGTCAGAGCAAATAGATTTATGTTATATACTTAAAGTCAAAGACTGTGTGACAAACAGCTACCCTTTGATAAATCATTGGACTTAGAAGTCAATGAAAAAATGTCCCCAAGTTGTACAAGTCTGGAGGAGAATATAAAGTTACCTACCTTATAAATTTAGAGGTTAATGACCTCATTTAGCACAGATCGAAAAGAATCCATATGCATAGCTCTTAATAAGCAATGAGAACATGTTTATTTCATTTCTTAAAATAGAACCATGAAGAACCTACAGATAATGGGAAGGAGTGGGTCTCTTGGTTTGACTGTACCAACTCTCTAGAAAAGGCCTAAAATTCCCAATACTTTTTCTCTTCCTGTTGTTAAGAGTACAAAGGCCAATTATGTGTGTATGTGACAGATCTGAAGATGAAATGATAGTAGTCATAGAATTATAGATTATTTCAGCTGAAATGTCCATATAAATCAACTAACCCAAACCCCTCTTTTTAGAGTTAAAAAATCTGAGACCCAGAAAGATGGAAAACTGAGAGGTAACATGACTTGTGACAAATCTCAAGGTCATTTAGTTGAAAACTGAGATTAGAACTCATGCTGAGTTCTCTTTTATCCAGTGTTTGTGACTGAACCCAGGGTCTCACATATGCTAGCGGTGTGCTCTACCATTGAGCAACACCTTCATCCCAGGTTCTCTTTTGTAGCCCACTTAGAATAAAGAAACACCTTCAATTTAGCCTTTGATTAGTTAGCAGCATTATCCAAGGCAAAGCAAAATGGAGTGTTATCAGATGTCCAGCAAAATGGAGAAGGTAATTTCTGAGCAGGTGCTTTGACACCTGAGGAATGAAGAACCAAGGACAGAGAGCCCCAGTAATGTTAGGAGGCCAGCAATTGTGCCCCCTGTGGATCAAAAAGAATAAGCCAGGTGTTAACATGGAATAGTCATGCAACAGTTACACAAGGACCATACGTTGGTAGTAGGAAAAGCAAACTCAAGACTGATTTAACAGAAACAATCTTTTGAAAATTAACAGTAGACTAAAGGCAGGGCCAGGACAAAGGTGAGACACTCATCTCAGTTATAAAATTTAAGGAGATATTGAATAATTTCAATAATCAAGACATGCAGTGTTGCAATGCAACAGTTTGAAAAACTCAAAATTAATGCAAAAGTTATGGTTCATAAAGAAAATTTAAAATAAAGACAGTACAGTATTCATAATTTTCCTTTTATCTCAGGTTCTAATATGGCTCTACCAGGCCCTTCTTCTCTTTCCCCAGACTGTGTTGGCTACTTCTCCACCTCCTTTCCATTCACTCATTCATCACGCTAGTCTACATTTTTTGTTTGGGAGTGGGTTTTTCTTTTCTTTTCTTCTTTCTTTTCTTTTGGCAGTCCTGAGGTTTAAACTCATGGCTTTGCACTTGCTAGGCTAAAGTTCTACCACTTCCACTTGAGCCATACTCACATCTATTCCACTTTTAACTCTGCTTTTCCTTTTATTTCCTCATTTCCTCCTTTTTTATTTTCCAAATTTTATTTTTTACATTCTTTCTCTTTTTGACTGTTTTTCTTTTTCTCCATCTGTATCTCTCTCTCTGTCCCTTAACAAGGCATAATATAGAAGTATTGTGGTAGATTTCATTAAGTGTATTAAAGTATTAATTATCCATGTATCTCTTCCAAAGAAATATAATACTTCCCTTATTGTTTTTATTGTCTGAGTCTCATGGAAATATTTTTAGAATTATTCCTGAACAAAGTACTTAACTATTTTTCTTGGATTGGTTTTCTCATCTATATACATTTATCTTACAGAGTAATCATAGATATTAAATTAGTTAATACATATCTAAGATTATCCAGATAATCATTATTTACACAAAACAGTGGCTGACACACTACACATATGCTTGATGGTGCATCATTTTAAGTACTCTGATTATTATGTCCAGAATACACCAGTCTTAAGTCTTCTGTGTTTCTCTCTAAGATGAATTCATTGAAAGGAATTTCAGAGTCTCAGTTTTTCTAGCTTATCGTAGTATCAACTTTACATATATTCATAAATAGCCTATTAATTTTCAAAGCAGTATCATGTCATTTAAATGTTTCTGGGAGTGGTGCAGTGGGATTTGCTAAAATTAATAAAGACTAAATTTGGAATACAGTAGCTTCATTATATATTATTTACACAGGCAAATTATCACAATTAACTTATCACCAAATTCTTTCTGTACAAAATTGCCTGTATTTAAAATGGAGCAATTTAAACTTTGCAAATAGTATTTCAGAAAAACAAATTCCTAAGCATAGTTACTCTATGCTAAGGCAAATATACTCAAATTAGTTATAGTTATAGCAAGTAAATTCCCAAATCAAAAATTCAGATGTCTCCTCTGATATTAAGGGCAGGTTATCTGATAGTGATGGAAAAGTTTAAAATTCAAAGTACTGTGGCTATTGACAGCACGCAATGATCAGAGAGCTGTTCAAATGGGATATTAGATGACACTACAGTATCTCACATAGGCACCCACAAGCAAAAAGTCCTCTCTAATGGATTATTTGAATGCTTCTATCTTCAAACTTTCCTTAAAAATTATTTAAAAACTCTTAAGATGCATAAATTAGTGCTTTTCTTGGTCTCATAGGTGAGAATGTTGGGAAAAAAAAAACCTACTGAAGAAGGGCTGAATAAGTAATACATTTTCATAACAGAAGATAAAATACAATAATTTAGAACTGTATTTTGAATCAGTTACAATGATATGGGAAAATGATTACAACATATACATGACAATGTACAAATGTGTATGTATATTATATGTGTATACACACAACATGCACATACAACATAATTTCAATCAATCAAATTCATCAAAAGAAAATACTTGGACATATACAGAAATTTCTATCTGTATAGGTATTAGTTACTTTTGTTTATTTGTTTATTTTTTGAGACAATGCACCTGAGTCTGATTTCAAACTTGAGATCCTCCTGCCTCAGCCTCCTGAGTGCTGGGATTATAGAATTGTTCCTTCATGCTCTGCTTATATAGTTGTTAATTTTTAAATAGATTATTTTCATCAGGAAATAATTACAGATGAATGAAAATTCCATTTATAATTCTCCATTTTATTATTTTATTATGATTTTGTATATTATATGATGTTTTCCACTTATTCACGTTCATGACTCTGAGCCTTTCCCTCATATTTTAAAAATAAATTGACCACTTCTTATCTGCTTTAAATAATTATGCATCAGACTCACCAGTGGAGGTTTCCTGGAGCTTTAATGTTTGTCTTATCTGCTGTTGTGCTTTTCCTCTTGCTCCCAGGTGTACCATTCCAAGAAGCATAGTTGCTCCAAGCGGAGAAAATATAATGTTGCTTTTATGAGATAAGGAAACAGCTTGATAAAGGTCCACTGCAAATTTGGCATTTGTTTGAGTCAAGGTTCTTGAGGCTTGACTTCCAGAAGAAACCAACAGGAAACTGCACAACAAGATCTTATCCATTTTGACTTCTGTTTGTTGTTTAATTTAAAATTCATTAGTTTTCAAAATCGAGTCAACAAGACTTTCTTCCTAGTAAAACTTTCTATCTTTCTTTCATTGTGTAGGAAATCTTTCATTGTGTAGGAAAACTACACAATGCTAGGTTTTTGAGTAGGCATCATCTCAGAGGAAAAAGAATCCATACGCTACTGGTATTTTTAATGTTTCTGCAAAAACTAGCATAAATATATTTATAGCTACTTAAAAATTAAAGGAGAAATGATGATTTTAGAATATTATCAAGAGAAATAAATAACTCTAAATAGCTATATGATACCTTTCCCTATTTTTTTCCATGGTTTTAAGTGGGACACCTGTAACTCTGATATAAAGGGAAACTTCTATACACACTACTCTTAAAAAGGTTATAGATCAAGAGAGAAATGGAACAAAAGCAAAAACACTCCAGTATAGTGTGTTTGTTTCTATAATATTAGGAAGTTAATGCATTATGAATCAACTGAATAAGCTGGCTAACTTTACAGCAGTTTTTCTCACACTATGGAATCTTAGCTCCGTAGGGTAAAATATCCTGAAACCCACCTAAAATTTTTCAAAAGAAGGTGACAAAATTTGAAAAAAAAATATCAAATATAAATGGTACAATAATAACAAAAAGAAAACAATTTGAAAAATCAAGAGATAATTTAACAAAAAAAATTAACAAATAGGAGAGAATAGCAGCAATTGAAAACCATAACCATTTCACAAAACTGACACTTAGAAAAGTGTCTTCTAGTAAAATTAATAAAAATTTCAACCATTCAATTATGCCTTGAGCAAAATAAGTTTTGCAATATGACCACATGCCTGACAGAATACTAAGTCTGAGGCCTTGTGATTGTTAGTAACACTAATTTTACTTTGCAAATAATACATTTGAGTAACCATTAGTAGGTTAGTAGGAAGTAACCCTTCAATGGGGACATAATTGAAAGCCTTAAGAAGAGAGTAATGTCAGCCTAATTAAATTTAGAAATATATTTCTAGAGTTTTGCAGACCATTAAGGCCAGCATGACCCATAAATGGGCTAAGAGAAACTAAGAACCACTACTACATATAAACATTATTAATAATCAAATGTTCTCTGAAAACAACCTATGGCAGTATTATTTAGCTATTTCAGATTCTTCTTCAATACACATAGTTAAGTTCTTTTTAAACATACATTTTACAAAGGACAATCATCTCAAAGTGCAATCCAAAGCAATTATGAGAAAATAAGGTGTTGGTAAATTATAAATATAGATATAAATTATTAAGCAAATTTTTTGTCAAAGAGTAAATCAACATGTTAGGTTATAAGAGTACAATAGCAAAATTTAATGAATAAGAGAGATTTACATGCCAATAAATGCCTGCATATCATCATGTCCTAATAGAGTCAATTTCTTAGAATATTTCTGATCAAAGTATCTATTTGTAGCTATGTAAGTGGTCAAAATATTATTAGTACTTTTAAATCAAGTGGTGATTCGATAGGTACATCTTCATACACTTTATTAATTCTACAATAATAAGCAGTATTATGAAGGATGTAATTTTCCCTTGTAATAAAATATTTGTCATTAGTGCTACCCTCTTGTTAATAATTTTCATAATTAAATTTTACATTTTGAACATCAATTTCTTCCAGAAAATTTCTAGACACTAATAAACTATACCTCAGACAAATAATTCGTTTTAAAAGTTCACTCACCTCATTGAGTTTGGATCATATCTCAGCAGAATGCACAAGGTACTGTGAACTAAACAACCTGATGAATAGTTCCATAAGAATTTGATCTTATAATTTATGTCAAGTCTTTTATGTGAAATTAAGTCAATGTGTCTATTGAATATATTCAAATGATTCCTTTACCAAAGTGGATTGAAATGCCATTCCTCACACAGTCAATCTTATTGCATACATATTACTTCATTCACAAGCTATTTAATTTTAAGGTACTTACCCAAAATTAGCTGCTGATTATTTACTGGAATATTATAACTATGATGTGCTTACTGGGAAACACTTATATGTGGAACACCTTATCTGTAAAGGACAGCTCTATTTATCTTGAACATTGCTTGATTAATTCCTCTAGAACCAGAGCAGGTGTTCACTATATTTGTATGTAAGGACTAACAAGTTAATGATTGATGATGAAATGAGAAAGAACTGAGAAAGAAAACGATAAGATTTTTAAGACTCATTAAACTCATGTTATTATCTCATGTTATTTTGCTTCCTTTAAAAGTAGAAACAGAATTTGGAAGAATGTGCCAGTGGTTGTAAATTCGCTGGTAATTAGTTCTTTTTGTCTCTCATAGGACTCTCTCATCAGATTACCAATGTGGCCCACCATAAATATTTCAGAATGCCTGTGAGAAAAAGACTAAAGCTAAATCAAGTCCACAATGCAGAGACAAATTACTGCTGCATTTACAGAGTTCTCAACAATTCATCAAATTATATAACAGTCAGAGAGATTACTGTGGATATGAGGCCCACTTAAATTTTTAGGAAAAGGAATGGATGTTGAAAAATATATTCTTTATGTTTAGCAAAAAGCCCAGATTAAGATCATTGATTTACCAAATCATATTGAGATAATGCTATTATTCATAGGTAACACTGGTGTCATTTCTATGTTTTTAAAATTATACATGGTTTTCTTTACAAACAGCCATTAATTTAAAAAATGGATGCATATTTGAATGACTTTTTATCTCACTTTTGTAGTCCAAATCAATCGCCTCAATAGCAGTTAGATATTAAACACGCTATATTTTACATCAGTGATCTCTAAGAGAAATGGAATGTTGGACCAATTTTCAATTAAACAAGTACATCACTGTTGACCACCAAACTAAATATTACTTCTGCTAAACTCAGGAGAAAGAAATGAAGTGAGAGTATATACTTTTAAAGGAATTCACCTTTTAATTATCTCAAGGACCCAATTAACACTTTTTAGTGTTCTTATAGAACTATTACATGACAGACCTGAAATGCCTGAAGACTATTAGAGGTCATAAACTTCTAATTAACCCATATCTTTAATTGACTGTATAGGCATCTCCAAATGTTGTCTAAATCTTGGGTTTTGTTCTAGTATTACTTTCTGTAATGTTAACAAAGTCTTTTTTGGCTTTAACATCTCTATTAAAGATAATTTTCCAAAAACAGAGTTGTACAACACAAAAACTATCTTCCTACTTGTTCTATCTATGATACATAAATAACAGATCTGAATGTTCAAGATTATCAGTCAATCAGTGCTTTTCTACCCATGTAGTGACACCAGCTACCATCCATCACCAGCACTCTTGGCTACCAAATTATTATGTCTGTACATTACTCAGATTGTAATGTGATTTATCCAGGAATAGGCCATTACTTTCTTTCCAATGGCATAGACAGCCACTCTGTCTTGTTAAGTCATTTAATGAAATTGTTCTATAAGGACCCTATATTAGAGCTGTTCAAGCAATATGTGCATTTTTCTATCTGTAGGGAGTAAAAAGCAATAACTATGAATTTCTCCTCCTTGGTTTAAGTGCTTTTAATAGACAACAAACATATCACAATTGTCCATAAACTATTACTGCAAACATTTTAAATATTTTCACAAACCTTTTCCTTCCACAACTCTGTTTGCCCCCAGAGAATCAGAAAAAAAAATTCATAGCAAGAACTAGAGTGTCTTTGTATAAATTTCAGCCCCATATCATCCCTATTGTAAAGAATAAACCTAATATATATATATATATATATAATATCAATATCAAGGAGTCTCAGTTATAACCCCATCACTTTTCTTAGCATTTTAGTGTTTTTAAAGTAAAAATGTAATAATTCCAAACTTTAAATACATAAAAAGCAAATACACACAGCAAGAAAGAATTTAAAAGTTAATTTTTCCAGTTGATCGTAGATGTATCTCAGCCAATTTATCTCTGTCAGTTTGCTCCATATATTTTCAGTGATAAGAGGAAAATGTTCTGAAAAGAGAAAAGGCTAAACTATATCTACACACTACAAACACTATTGAAAATTATGACACATCCTATTTTAATGTGAAAATTCCTTTCATTGTAGAAAAATGGATCTTAAATAAGTGCATCTAAATGTTAATTTCAGAAACAGTTTATAATGTCTCCAGTTCTAATAGCATTTGACAGCTGGGACTCTTCTACCTGCCTACCACAATTAGATGCTGTAAGGTATGAAAGAAGAGTGAGACATAATAACTTAATATGCTTCTTTCTCTTTTTTGTGTATGTTTATTCCAAATTATTACAAGTATAACATTACAAGAGATTTTCGTAGCTTTAAAGACTCTATTCAAATTCACTAAATATACTTGTGAGACAGATTCTCTTAATTCTTTTCACAAAAGAGGCCCTGAAGTTAATTGAAGATGGAATTAGAGCTGTACACAACATAGAGCTTTGCACATATAGTAGGCTATAGAAAGATTTGTCTATATGAACCAGGCTATTTAAGACTAACCACTTCAAATACAGTTATCTTCAGAGGTAAAGAGTAAAATATGACTAGTAAAAGAATTTCCAAATTATACCAGAAAAAGTAATGAACTGATTCAGTCTTTTCACAGTAAACCTCTACATTTCATGTGGTTCCACTCAAGAAAGCTAAAGGCAAGATAAGGTGTCCTATTTATATGTGAATACCTGATGTCTAAAACAGTTCTTTGTGTATGCCCGCCATAACGGGATGATAAATGAATGATGGATGGATGGATGGATGGATGGAGAAAAGAGACTTCATGAAGTAATTGGTAATTTTATTACATCTTTTGAACATCTTAATATTGCTTAAAATATCTAGGAATATGGCTCAGATTTCACTCCCCAACCTGTAATTCATAAATCATTTGCACTGAGTTTCAAATGATGGATTATCCAATCAAACCTCCCACCCAGTGTAAGAATTTTCTGTAATATCCCTGGGAAAGACTTAGTTTCTGCTTGTATCTGCCAATGAATCCTTTTTCCTATGGAAAGATTTTATAATAAAAATTATTTGCATTGAAATATTTTCAAATTTACATAAAAGTTGCAGGTAGTACAATGAAATAGTATCTCCATGCTTCTACCTCTTTCAGTTTCCTCAACTGTTATCATTCACCACATTTGTGTACCCCATCTATATCCTTAACAGATAAATGAAAGAAAGAAACAAAGAAAGGAGGGAGGGAGGGAGGAAAGGAATGGAAGAAAGAATGAATCAATAATTACTAGGAAATGTTGATTATCCTAACTTGATTAGCACACGCTGTACTAATATGTATTGAAATATCAATCACACTGTACCTCATAAGCATGTATAATTACTACATGTTAATCAAACATTCTTTTAAAACATTTAAAGAGATATAAATGTTAACAATCCTGATTGGATCATTACACACTTTACTCATGTAGCAATGTATCGCACTGTACACTATAAACTTATAAAATTAAAATGAAATATATTAGGAAATGCTGCTATTATCAGAATCATTTTAAAAAACAGAAAATATAAAGAAGTGGGAATAGTTTTCTTATTAAAATTTCTGAATAGTTACTGTCACTTCTTCTCATAGATATTTAATGCAGATTTTGCAATAAAAGGTAATCAGAACTATTTGTCCATAGAAGCAACTAAAAGGGCAATTGGGTAGAATACTTTACTCAGGAATTGCAAATTTTTATATGAAAACATGAGAATAGATAATTCCAATTGATATTCCTCCTTCTTTGGTCCAATCATTCTTGTGCGAAGAGTACAGAAAAAGTGAAAGATGATGAATGAAAGCAGCACAAAAACATCATCTGAATATAAACTTCCAGAAGCTCAAACATAAAGTAAAAGAAAGGGCAGAATTCTTGATTTTTTTCTGCATTTTATGTATGTACTTTGCATAACAAAGAAATGCTTACTTTTCTTTCAATTATAATTGCTTCTTATTTCTTTTTATCTTCACTTCACAATTTGTTTCCTGACATAATTGCTTGGTTTTTCTTTCACGATCCAGAATTTCTTTGGGGAACAGGTTTTTCTCAACAAATACAGCATTCAAAGCTACAAAATGATGAAGAAAATGACATGTAAATTATATTTGGTAAAAGACTCAAATGAAATTTGTGGGCAAAAAATTCTCGAGTTTTATTTTTCTTAAAAACTATGTTTATAAAACCAAGAATGTATTGGGGGAATTTTTCCAAGCTTCTACTATTCATTTGATTTTGATTTGAATGTTAAAGCTAGTATTTAACAATGCTTTCTCTATTAAATCATTTGTGTCATAACAGAGATCTGCCATTTAAGGATAAAGAACTAAAGAAGCTTGTGTTTTCTATTTTTGTTTTTTAATCTATTTAACAGCTATCAAGGACTTGTACAAAGACAGGAAGAAATTATTCTGTATTAAAATAAGAGAATTAAATAATCAAAACACAGTTTGACTTTCTGCATGACTAAATGCATACATCTGCAATCACATTCTTTTAAAATACTTTGATCTACAGGGATCTGTGGCTTCAGGGGGAAAAAAGAGCCAATTTATTCCTAAGAATGATTACATTGCACATCAATGAAAAATGGGAGGAAATTGTGCTATATATTCAAAAAACTAATTTTGACCTTTTACATAATATTATCATTTCAACAAATTTTTATTGAATGTATATTATTATGCACAATGTTCTCTGCTCACTTATAAATGATGCACAAATATGACTAAGTCATGGGCTTTTTTCAACTGGTAGAAAGTAGAAGTAGTATTCTAGTAACGAAAACATCATATACAGTAGAATACAGTTCTAAGAGAATATAGGCAATGTAAATTATGCATGAACATATAAAGAAATTATAACAATACATAAAAATTAGAGGGAAAACTTTCAGAATTCAGTAATATTTGATTTATGTCTTGAATCCAAACAAGGTTTTAATTAATAATTATAGACATGGAGGTGAAAAAGAATTGACAAAAGGAGCAGAGACATCAGTTAGGAGAAATGCAGTGGTAGAAGTAGAGAGAAGCAGGAGTTATTGAGGCACCTTGATAGTAGTAAAATTGGACAGAAACATAAAATGTAAAAATATACTGGAATGAAGTTGGAACTGAACTGAGGAGCACTTCAGTTGCCAAGACAAAGAATATGAAAAAAAAGAAATAAACATTGAAGAACTTCATAATATAGTGACATCTTTATATATTAGGATTTAAACAAAATAAAAACTACTTTAAGCTCAAATGTGGATATATGTCAATATCTTCACTCTTGTTTCCTAAAACTTATACAAGAAAAACCTGTAAAATAATTCTGCAAACAAATTCAATTTTCAGAAAAACTCAAAGAGTGATGTAATCTACAGCTTACAAAAATACAGAGAAGGGCAGCCAAAGAACTGAGACTGGGCAAAAATTACAAAAGAAAAAATAACATAATAGGGACATTCAGGGCAGTAGCAGTATCTCAAAAAGTTCTATAAAAAGGCACTCATTTAAAGTGAGGGGCTCCCTAAGTACAAGTGCTTTATCCTTCATTTTCATCTATGGATGCTAAAGGAAGTAAACATGGTTAAGAACAGAAGTCTCCCTGACCTGGTTTGGTTCAAAGAAACAGATGATGCAGAGATACATGATATCATACACAAGAGTCAGTTTTTGCTAACTGCAGTCTATCCACATGTAAAAAATTGAAGGTCACCCTGATTCTACATCCCAACTGCTCACCCAGGACCTAGTATTATAAGCAAAAACAAAAGCAAATCAAATTGAACGAAAAGACTACAAAACTAATCAAAACATGGACCACCACCAGAAAAACATAGTCATTACAAAGATTAATATTGGTACTAGCATTTCAACTAAAATTAAATTTAAAAACTTAAAGAACAATTGAATTTATGAAGGAAGATCATACAGCAGAAGCAAAAGAACTCAGGGAAGAGACAAAGACAAAGAAAGTAATGAATTGTGAGCAGGATGGGGGAAGCACAAGGGAGAATAAGCTGTAAGGTAACACAGAAACGGAAATAAGTAAAACATTTTCATGAAAATGAATGAATCAGAGAAGTATAGATATCAAAGACAGTCAAAGAACGATCCAACAAACATATAATCTAACTGAATCTTTAAAAAAGAATACCAAAGTGTAACAAATATTTAAAGGCCATCGTTTAATAAAATTGTCCTCAAATAAAAGACAACCTGATTTATATAACAACAAGACACACTATGTACCAGAATAGTAGATTCTGAACACTCAAAACCAAACCTGGTAAAGTTACTGGACTTTAAAGAGAGAATCATTTGGCAGCTAGGCAAAATGATCCAGTCGCTAAAAGAAAACTATCATACATTAGATATCTCCATAGTAGTGATCAGTGCCAGAAGACAGCAAAGCAACACCTACAAGATAACCATGGAAAGAAGTGTGAGCTAAAGACATAATATACACCAAGCTGCTCTTCAAATGTAAAAATTAAAAAATAATTTAAATACCCAAGGAATTCAGGGACTATTTTTGTCAAGAGACCTTTTTTTCCTTTCTTCTTTTCTTTTATTTTTACATTTACTTATATGTGTATACATTGTTCAGGCCATCAGAAGACCTTTTTTGAGGAAATTACTAAAAGATAAACTTTGAAATGACTGAGGAAAATTTGAAGAAAGCAATTTTATGGTGGGTACTAAATATATTGAAACATAAAAGTGAGAATAAAACAATGTGGAGTTTAGCATGACAAAATAGAAGATAAATACCACATGCCTGACAATGTAGAACTAATGCAATTAAAACTTGGGGGGAATAAGAGAGAAAGAAGCCTTGTTCATAACTAGAGACAAAGACTATCATTTAAACTGACGGGTAATAACAATAAAAGCAAATTCAACAAATAAAAGTAAACAAAAAGAAGGATCTCGATGAATACAGTTGTAGGGAAGAAGATAGGGCAGGGAATAAGGTATCGTGTCCACTCTAACATTACTCAATGTATCTAATCGTCACTATACTTGAGAAAGGAAGAACTAGAGAAATTATATGAACCCATGATTATCAAGGTAGCCCCAAGAACAAATGTACGCACATTTTTCCAGATAAAGACAACAGAAAAATTACAGATACAGTGAAAACCTTAAAATATATAAACAATAAGTAGCATAAGAGTCTGAGAAATGCAAACCTAAAATGTTTAAATATCTTTCAATAAATTTAAAATGTGCTCAATTTCCTATTTTTTTAAAATCACTTAATTGGATCAAAAGAAAAACTCAACACATCTCAAAAATTACATAATTTAGGAATTTAACAAAACTACAAGAAAAGTAATACCAGAAAAGACAAAAAGGAAGGAAGGAAGGAAGGAAGGAAGGAAGGAAGGAAGGAAGGAAGGAAGGAAGGAAGGAAGGAAGGAAGGAAGGAAGGAAGGAAGGAAGGAAATAAAAGGCAAAAGAAAACAGGGGTCAAAATCTAAAATCAGGGACTGGATGGGAGCATGGCTCAAGTGGTAGAACAAAGGCCCTTAGCTCAAGCCCCAATAATCTAAAATCATAAATGTGTGCAGAAATGCTAGAAGAGTACACAGACTCATAATAGCAGTTGCCAGAAATTAATGACAATGGAAATTGGACTGCTTATTATCATGGAAGAAGGGGAATGTGTCACTAAATGTTTTAAATGTTCTAATATTTGAACTACGTGAATGTTATATTTTGTAGAAATAAGACAAAAACGAATAAAACTGGAACCAGCAGGGCAACAAATCAAAGACACCACTTTCCATTTGCCTAACACCAGCAGTATGAGCTAATGTAGATTTCAGTTCTTTAGCTGTTGATCTCCCCCACAGGTCTACAGATTAGCATTTCAGAATCATAGGAATTGGAAATTCCTTAGACTTCCTGAGATGCACTGTGGAAATAAGAATGTTTCTTATGAAAGAAACTCTAGCTGTTTACTGACGTGTGTCTCTCAGCTAGACAAATTTTCAACAGAATCAATTAGATTTTAGGACAATTAAGCCAATAACTAACAGATAGGCCCTTGTAGTATTTTAAGACCATCTCACTTGGATAATTCCTTTTAAAATTTTTGATTAAAAAAAACCAGACATTAAAAAGTTAATACGCAAGATGGATTCCTGGTTCCTAGGCCTGAAGCTTACAATTTTGGGATCTGTCTTTAAAAAAAAGAATATGAAATTATAAACACTAAATTAATCATCAAAACTGTCTATAAGAAAAAGAAAATCCCACAAATTACTAGATCTTTCTGAGATCTCCTTTAGGAAAGGAGCCTGAAATGCTTACCAGAAATGATTTTAAGACAGTTTGCAAGCAGGAACATTCTCAAGCTCACAAAAACTCCTAACACTCAAAAGGGGCTTCATAAATGAGAACATAAAACTTAAATTTCATTGACTTCATTTGTAATCTCTTTTATATAGCAAAAAATGATGCCATTAGCCTAACACCTTCTAAATGGATACTGGGGATCAGTTCCTCAAACTACTCATAGTATCAGCATCTGCTAAGGTTAATGGCATGATGTTTTCATATGATGTGAACATGTCTGTAATGGATGATTATACATGTAAGAAACCATTAACCACTTATTGAACTTGCTTAAGATTGCCAAATGTCTTTAACCTTGCTGTGATTACTTTCTTAATGTTTTAAGCTAAACTTTGTGTGAGCTTTTTTAAAATTAAATTTTAAAATTTTGCTTTATTTATTTAGTTATTTCTTTCAAATGGGGTCTTGTTAATTCCCTGGACCAGCCTGGATCACAGTCCTCTGTTTATGCTTCCCTATGCAGCTGGGATGACAGGCACATGCCATGCACTGAGATTTTTTTTTTCTTTTTTTTTTATTTTATTTTATTATTCATATGTGCATACAAGGCTTGGGTCATTTCTCCCCCCTGCCCCCACCCCCTCCCTTACCACCCACTCTGCCCCCTCCCTCTCCCCTCCACCCTCTCAATACCCAGCAGGAACTATTTTGCCCTTATTTCTAATTTTGTTGAAGAGAGAGTATAAGCAATAATAGGAAGGAACAAGGTTTTTGCTGGTTGAGATAAGGATAGCTATACAGGGAGTTGACTCACATTAATTTCCTGTGCATGTGTGTTACCTTCTAGGTTAATTCTTTTTGCTCTGAGATTTTTATTGGCTGTATGGGGTCTCATGAACTTTTTGCCTGAGCTAGCACTGAACTATGGTCCTCCTGATCTCTGCCTCTCAAGGAGCTAGGATTACAGGCTTGAGCCTCTGTGCCTCACCTACTGTTTTAAATTAATTAGGCTAAAGTCAACCAAACAACCTAGATATTACTCTGAAGAGATTGCACAAATATAATTAATGTCCCTAATCAATGTACTTTAGTTAAGGGGAATAGTCTGGGTGAACCAGAATAATCAGTTGGAAGGTCTTGAAAGCAGAGCTGAAGCTTCCCTAAGAGCAGAAGGAATGTCCAATTCTGGACAATAGTTGTGCCTGTGCCCAGTTTGTCCATCCTCCACTGCTGACTCAATCCATGCATTTTGTACTTGCTCAGCAGCCCCACAATTACCTAAGCCAGTTAGATACATCTCAATAAATTCCTGCTGGATCTACTTCCCTGGTTCAACCCTGACCGGCACATTTACCATGAAGTCTGTTGTTCAGCTAGAGTAGTTGCAAAGGTAATGTGTTCTCATAGGACAGACAGACTAATTTTTCAAGGTTCCTGTGAGTAGTGAATGAAATTTATTGGATAATCTTGGTAAAGAAATCTGTGTTTATTTAAATTCACAGCTTATCCTAAGTAATCCTCAAGTACCCACATAGGCACTAGTTTAGGAACCTCCAACTTCTTGCCTTACAGGACACATGATTTAGAATATTTGGCAATTTCATAAGGGTTAGA
Organism: Castor canadensis; assembly: GCF_047511655.1. Lineage (NCBI taxonomy): Eukaryota > Metazoa > Chordata > Mammalia > Rodentia > Castoridae > Castor > Castor canadensis. Next base: position 101,504,866 of record NC_133390.1, on the reverse strand, counting down.
ACAATCACTGTTGATGGATTCATTGAGTCACATTCCTCTGAAAACCCTTAAAGACTTCCCTTCAGACTTACAATAAGTAAAACTCCCTGTCCAGGCACCATGGTGCCCTATGACATGACCCCTGCCCCAAGTCTGCCAATTTCAACTTCTATCAGTCTCCTCTCCTCACTACACTCCAACAATTCTGAGTTGTTGGGTAATAGTATCCCTGGAACACATCAATTTTTTCCCTACCTCAGTGGCTTTATACCTCTGTTCCCTAAGTTTGAAAGAGTCTTCCCCAAAGTCATTGTGGAATCTTACCTTTCACAATTCAGCTTCCATATTAGAGACCTATGTCAGTGCTCTTCTTTATCATGCCCTCTTACATCAACTTGATTTGTTTTCTGCATAGCTCTTATATCAATATCACTACTCAAACTTTTCTTCTTCTACTTATTTACTTATTTTGTTAGCCAATTTTTAGTCACTGTGACAAATATCCAAGAACAACTTAAAGGGAAGAATTAATTATTTGGGCTAATGGTTTTAGAGGTTTAAGTCCATAATCCTTGGCTCCATTGATTCTAGGCCCATAGTGAGGTAAAACATCATAGGGACAGGAGCATATGGCAAAGGCTATTCACCTCATGGCAAACAGGAAGCAGAGAGGACCAATATGACCTTCAGAGGCATTTCCCAAGTGACCTACTACCTCCAGCTAGGCCCCCACCTCCTGAAGTTTCCATCACCTCCCAAAACAGCACCACTTGTTGTGGACAAAGCATTTAGTAGGTAAGCCTGTGAAGGATACATCATATTCAAACCACAACAATTATTTATTGTCTATCTTTCTCCCAGATGATAAATTTAACAAGAGCAAAAACCTTCTCTGCCCTTTTACATCTTCTAGCCCAGCACCCAGCTTTGTGTCTCATTCATGGAAAGTGGATAAAAAATATATACACTTATTGAATAAATGCACAAGTAAATCAGTGCTATCACTTCTCACACTTTGGAATTCTTTCATTCTGGAAATCTGAAGACTCCATAATAATGATAAAAGGATGCTTCTTCATGTTATAGATTCATATATCTATCCATTTAACCAACCCCAGCTCTTAAAAATCAATAGCTAGTGTTATCAGTAACCATTTACATTCATTTTTTTTCTACCTGGGAAAAATACGACACTTATATACTCATCATTTCATTTTATGGTTGGCTGCCTGACAAGGTTTGTTAGAGTGGTGACCAAAAACTGTTTTAAATGTGATGAAAATGAAAGATGTGTTGGTCATAAAGTTATTCAAAACATTTTGACTAAAATAAAATGATCCAATGATTTAGACGTGACAGAATTGGTTTATCTGCTGCCTTCTAGTCCTTCCAGGAGCACAGGACTCAGATCCTTCCTTTGCCCACTAATTGGTTACTAGCTTATGAGCTATAATGACAAAACTCATGAAGATAATCTAGCAACAAGGGACATGGAGGCTAAGTAAACAGAGCATGCAATGACCACTGTCATCAGTCTGTGAGAAAACTGATTCTCTCTAATTCACATTCTCCATCACATTCTAATTACTATACAAAAGTTCTTATCTATCAAATACTAATACACATACAAATCATTTGAGGAACTTATTAAAATGCAGATTCTGACTAAATAGATGCATGTGAGTCTGAAATACAGCCTTTCTAACATGCTCCCAGGTGATATCTACCTGACTATCATGTTTTGATGCCAAGATTTTATCTCCTAAACCTAAGCTCAGATTGTCAGATTCCAGTTGAGTTTAAAATACTTTTTAAACTATTTTGCCCCTATTTGTAAAGTGTAGGTGCTATGGTTTGGAAGTGTTCCCTAAAGGTCCATGTGTTAAAGGTTTTGTCACCAGCTTGTAGCACTATTGCAAGGTGGTGGGACCTTTAAGAGGTTGGGCTTAGTGGAAGGAAATTACATCACTGGGGATGTGCCCTTGAAGGGGATATTGGGACACCACCCTTTCCTTTTCCTCTCTTTGCTTCCCAGCATCCATAGGCTAAGCAGTTTCCTTTGCCACATGCTCTCCACCATGATGTTTTGCCTCACCACAGTACCAAAGCAACAATGTCAAACTATGGACTGAAACCATAATCCAAAATCACTCTTTTTTTCTATAAGTTGATTTCTTCAGGAATTTGTCACAGCACCAGAAAGCTGAATAACAATAGGTTCCTGAATGCAAACTCTATCTTGTCTGATAGAAATTTAATTCACTCCCTTCCTTCCTTGGAGAGATACTAGTTTTGAATGGGAGTCAGTTAGCTTGCACAAATTATCAACCCATTACCAAATTTTCAGTTCTTCTAGTTTCTTTCCATATCTAGCTACAATCTACCACACTAACTTTTCCAATTTTTCTATACTGTAATCACCACACCTGATGACATCAATAAGAACTAAAACCTGACAGTTCAAATCCCTGGCCAGACTCTAGCTTGCCTTGCAATTTGCCCTTTATTCCAGGATTTTTGACAGTCCAAAACTTCCACCTCACAATGTATGGTTCAATTGGTTTTGTAGAAGCAATGCCAATGAGAATCCTTGAGACTACTTCTGAGATCCTGCTTTGCCCCACCCAAGAAATTTCTGATCACCTCTGGGCTGTTCAGCAGTGATTAATATTCATTCATCCTGAACAAAACAGGAGACTGCTCACCTTTATCTGAGTCCTGTGCTCCTGGAAAGAAGAGATGGTTTAAACCTCTCCCTTCTTCCTCCCCTCCCCCCCATTTCTTTTTAACTTCAAAGAACCACTCTGTTCTCACATCATCTGAGATGAGACCCTTACTATCCTTCCTCATTATTCCTAAAGCACTCACAAGTGACTTTCATTTCCTTGCCTCTATAAAAAGCTCAGGCCTCCTTCTTTTTCTCTGAGGTGTTCCTCTTCAGTGAGTGTTCTTGTATTGCAGTACTCTAAATAAAACCACCTCTTTAACTGTGTCATATAATTTGTCTTTAGCAGACAAATTGTTATTGTTATAGCAAAAATAACAATAACAAGAAGACAATTTTTCTGAGGTATCCCTAATACAGCATTTCCTCTGCACTGAAAGTTTGAAATATTTTACAAATACAATGTGAATGGGTTCTGGGCAATTTATCTGCAAAACCTGACCCAGAGCCAGTTCTAAGAACTTTCTAGGTTTTTGAATAAGACATATCAAAGAGGGGTTTCAAGCTGTTTGGGGACCCACTGGGAACAACTTGGAAGCTGAAGAGAGAGAGCAAAAGATGTTTCAAGTTGAAAAGGAAAGAAAGAGAATACAAAAGAGCATTAAAAACCCAGTAGGTGAGACTAAAAAGTCACCTGGGGATTATGAAGTATTTGAAAAGTGTCCCAAGTTCCAAAGCAATAGTTTAGAACATTGAAACTAAGTCTGGCAAAATGCCTCTCATTGCACTATTGCCAAATAACCCTCTGCACATGGTATGGAGAGTTTAGGAATGTGGGTAAAACACAGTGTGGAGACTTAAGGTAGATTCTGAAACGATAGCATGGAGGGGGAATATATTGGTAATTGAGATTTTTAAGTGCTCTTTTGTAATAATAATTTTAAATTCTGCAGCACCCCCTGAAAAAGATATGAACAATTAAGTGATCAAAATAGATAATATCATAAAATGACTGGTTTTAGAAATAAGTACAATAATAGGCTCCCTAGGAAATACAATTTGAACTGAGGGGGTTACATATGGAAATATTAATAGTGAATCCATCTTCCAGCATTTTCTTCTAATTTCTACCTTTTAGAACCTATGTAAGTAATTTATACACCTCATGTCACAAGTCTTTCATATAGAAAACTGGGGTAGTAATAATTCCTGTATCATAGAGCTATTTAGTGGAATGGTAGCATAAGATGTTATTAATAAATAAAATGTATCAAACTTTTACTAGATGTTAGGTACTGTGCTTAGGGCTTCATATGGGTTAGTTCATTTATTGCTTACAGCAACATTATGAAGATGGCAACTAATATTAAGCCCACCTTCAGTCAAAAAAATAGAGAAACAAATTATTTAATTGACCTGATTAAGGCCACTCAGCTAGCAAGTAGTAGAATTTCAATTCAAAGCCAGTTTTACTCTTGAAATTTGGCCTTTATACATTTATTGTTTCATATTTTATCCTCTTTTCAATAGCAATCCTCCCAAAAGAAAAACATTATCATCTTGTAATTTAATAGGATTTACTATGATTCCAAAGGTTAGATAATGAGGTAAAAGGACCAGGAATGGAGAAAAAGCATGAAGTCATAAAAGATGAGACTATGCCAGTTCCAACATATCACCATCATCACCAAATCCTCTCTCCAATGCTTGTTCTGTGATAATGGATTAGAGCACTATTAAGTATTTCTCTTTTGCCACCTGGTATGATGATTTCATTAGAGAGCAATGAAGGGACACTGGAGAAGAAATGAATTTCTCTTCATGTCCACTGTGTTCCTCTCCCAGACTCTAAAAGTTCAGTTTTTCCAGTTTGAGATTCTGATAACAATAAGCTCCTTCAGTGGCTTCTCCAGCTCAGACTCCTGCATGTATGACTTCTCCAGAACCCACAGCCAGCACTGCCTCCTTTCTCCCACCACCCCATGAATAACTTTCCATAATATCCCCCAATGCAAGCAGAGAGCCACCTGTGTTACTCCTGTCTGTAAATAGCCTCCCCTGTGCCCCTCTGATGGCTTTGCAGTGAGTTCTGAGATACAGCACCTCCTTGTGGATGGCACCATCATGGTCTTTTTCTAGCACATTTCTACCTATAGTAGCCCTGGTATCTTGCATCCAAATGTAAATTATTGCTACAAGGCAAAGTGAAGAGTCAAAGGCACACAGCTGACTGCACACAAGTTCCCACATCAATATGCTGCCTTCAGCCTTTCCCCATTATAATGCATCCACTACACAGTTCCCAAAAAATCATGTTCTCTCCTGTTTCAAACATTTCAATAGATTTTTTTTTCTATGTAGGATATGATATGCAGTAACAAGTCATCATTCTCACTGTACCAATAGAAAAGAAAGAAGACAAGTAGATTACAAATTATATTTGTAAGCAAAAATGACCACATATCCACAAATTCTAAACATGATAGAGCCATTTCTAAGAATCTTACGCAGCTGAAATTGCCAAATATTCTTTCCTCTGAGGATCTATCATATTTGAGTATTGCTAAGAAACAGACTTGCACTACATGCAGAGACTCTTCTATGGGAAAGTAAAATCCAAAAAGTTTTGACAATTTTTTGGGTTGATGTGATGTATTGGAATCTAGTGAAACCCCATAACTTTGGCCAATTCTGCCTATAGAACATTCTCCGGGTGCTGGTGCTGGGAGACTGTGGATTAGACTGGATATGCAAAGTCTGTTTGATGCAGGCTGGAAGGACTTAGGAGACAATATACCAACAGAGTGAAGACTAAAACAGACATTTGCAATCAAAAATTATCTAGGTCTAGATAAAGCTATAACTCAGCACTGACCTTCCTCAATTCTTATTTTGATTAAGGTGATCATGCAGCCACTAAGGAAACAGTGCACTGTTTCTGGAAGAAAATAACATTAATTTCAATATCTATATATCCTTTATGATTTCTGTCATACATTTTAAAATTTTGTAAGGCTTGCAAAGAAGTAGAAAGATGCACCCAATAGCTAAGAGAGCAAAATAGACATTAGAAACAGACCCAAAGATCATCCAGATATTGGTGTTAGCAGACCAGGAATTTAAAATTACTATTATAAACATGTTAAAGAAAAAAAGTGAGGTGCAGTAATGCACACCTGTGGCCTCAGCTATGTGGAAGTCTGAGGCACAAGGATAGGTTAAGTCCAGGAGGTTCGAAGCCACCCTAGCCAATGCAGTGAGATCCCATTTCAAAGAATAAAAAAGGAAAAGAAAAGAAAAGAGGGAAGAAGAGAAAAGGAAGAGAAATGAATAAAACCTAGGTAATTTCCCTGAAGAAATGGAATCTATATAAAGGAGATTTAAATAGCACACTAGAAATATGTGTGTGTATTTGTATAATTTCACACTTATATGAAATCTGAAGTTGAGTACTGGCTAAGTGGATTTAAATGCAGACTGGAAAAAGACAGGATAAGTAAACTCAAACAAAAGTCAATATAAGATATTCAATCTGAAGCCCAGACAAGAAAACAAAATAGAAAGAAGATAGGAGCATAGAAACATTTGTGATATAATTAAATGGTCTACTGTAGATGTGATCACAATCCTAAAATAATGGGAGAGAACAGGAATGGGAAAGAAATAATATTTGAAATGGCTGAGAAGTGTTCACAATTGAAGAATGATGCATTCAAGAATTTCAACAAAACCTAAGCAGTATAAATTTGCAGACAACTGTATTTAGATCCATCACAGTACAACCTCTGAAAACCAAGGATAAAGAAAAAGATCTTAAAAGCAGCCAGAATAAGAAGAATCAATCATACTAAGAGTAGGATTTTAAATAGGAACTGTGGAAGCAAAGAAACATGTTATCTTTAAAGAGTAGGAAAAAAAAACTGCCATCTAGAGTTTTAAACCCAGTGAAAATATCCTTTCAAAGTCAAAAAGAAATAAATACATTTTTCAGACACATAAAGGCTGGGGAAATTATTGGTCAGTAGACCTATATTATAAGAAATACTGACGGAAACTGTTCAGGCTAAAGGAAATGATTGCTTCTCAGATGGAAGCCTGAAACCACAAAAATGAATAAAGAACACAGTAAACAGTGTTTTATCTCTAGGGCAATCATTAAAAGAAAAATATAAAGATATAAAAAGCAAAGAGGTCATAGAAGAGATACAATGAAGTAATTCAGAATAATTGATTAAAACTTTTCAACAGCTTCTCATTTATGATAAAATAAATGACAATGACCTTACTGTAGTACACTGGGCACTCAATGATCTGATGCCTCCACTTATCTGCCCTGATTCTCTTCATCTCCTTTCCAGATCTACACCATTTGGAATGACATGTAGCTCCCTTAGCATGCCATGTTACCCATACCCTTATATTTGCATATGCTATTCCTTCACCAGAAATATTATACCCCTGTTTTCTTACCTGGACAGTAACAGTTTAGCTTTTAATATATAGCTTAGTCATACTCTTGTTTCTTTGAAAAGCCATCTCTGAATTTCTATGAATTTTCTTAATACCCAGGGCTAATCTATACTCTAGCCCTTGCTATAGATCATAATTATTTGTTTACTTATCTATTTTCCCCAACTAGGCATTTTAAGATCTTTGAAGGCTGTGTCTCGATGTGTCATCTCTGTGTTGCCAACATCCAACATAGATATAAGCACATTCAATATCTACCTTAGGATGCACTAAGTACATAATGAGAAGACATTCAATATCTTAAAATGCTAAAGGATACATGAGCAAATATTATCTCAACATAAACTCTCTGATATTATGCAAGGTAGGCTATAATCTTGCTCCCATCCTCTAGCCCTTGATTTTTAAAAGGCACACCAGTGCCTTGAACTCAACACATTCTAAACCCATTCCATTTTACATCCACTTGTGTCAAACTCAGTTAATAACTCAACATCCGACATTGCCCATTGAACAAACTTGTAATCATTATTACTTCTGTCCCTTTTCATTCCTGATGTGTCTCTTCTTACTGAATTTCTTTGATTTTGACTTCCTGGTCTCCTTCCTCATCCTCTGAACTCCTACTCATACTTTAAATCCCAGCTCAGATAGAGCTGAATTCTTAAACTGAATTCTTTCTGAGGCCCCAGACAGAAGCAATCTGACTTCCTCTTGGTGCCTTTGCAAAATCTCTCCCATGGTATCACATGTCATATATTCTGTTATCATCAATAGTTTGCATCTTACAAGTTTGTGAAAATTTTAGAAGGCAGAACTATATTCACTTGCAGAGAATGCAGGTGACTAGAAATATTTTTTAATGGAGGAAAAAGAAGCAAAGCTAAAGAAAGAAAAATGAAACAAAAAAGCATGTTTTTTAAAACATCAGGGAAATATAACATGAAGAAATCTAGGTTAAAATCCTTTGTGAAGTCTTTTAAATATTTTAGATGTTTCCACCCAGCCATCACCTTTACCCCTGATCACACATACATCCTTTCTGCACCTCCTGCTGCAGAAAACGAAAGACTCCTCAAGTGAGCAGAGACTCACTGCTGAAGAATGGTATGTGCTTCTAGGTGTTATCTCTCTCTCTCTTACTCTCTCTCTCCTCTCTCTCTCTCTCTCTCTCTCTCTCTCTCTCTCTCTCTCTCTCCCCTCTCCCCCTCTCTGCTTGCACTGTAGCTTTTGAACACTCCCCATCATCTACTTATATATTACCTCAATTCTGACTTCTTGCTCCATCTTCATTTCCTCCTGTAAGCCTCTCCTGTATCTGGACTGTCCATATAGCCTTGAGCTGGTTCCCTGGATCTCTTTCTCCTGACTGGTCCCCAGATCCCCCCTGTCTGTAGCTCACAAGAACAAGATAAATACTTCTCATATGCATTCTTAAAGGTGGATCATCCTTGTGAATAATGATTGAATGATAGATTTTAAATGCACTAAAGGTTATTTAGAGTCCTGAAGTATATGGCTTCATGCTTTTAAGAGAAATAAGAAGAACCCATAAATAGATCACAGCAAGAAAATGATTATTTATTTAACAAAGAAGAATTCTAAGAAAAGATAAAGGAAACTGATAAGTAGACTGAAAACTATGGTGATGGGAAATGACAGCTGTTCCTTGCTCATAAGTGGAATTTCAAATAAAGACATGATGGCCAGCTGTTCTTCCTTTCCATAAGGGAACAATCAAAGAGGAGAAGTTGAAATTTCTCCAAGTGTAGACATAAGGAAACATCTTCCTACTGAAGGGGTTATTGTTGCTGAAGGATGATACTGAACTCTATGTCAAAGCATTTGAAAAATTTGGAAACCACAGATCTCAGATGTGTGCAGGGCAGCTCTGATCTTTTGCATGTTACAAGTTGAAAACTTGCATTTTCATTAATTATTTTAAATGAGCTCCCTTGCAGGGTCCATATGCTTTCTGTGTGCTTCCCCAAGAATCAGGTGTGCTACCTGTGTTCCCACAGGCTCTGCTCCTTTGTGGAGAAGATATATGTACAGCAAATATTCTTCAAATTCTTAGAAATTCAGAAGACTAGAATAGTCTGAAAAACAGAGCATCCTTTTTTTCTTCTTGTTTCCAAATCTTCAGAGATCATTTACTTAGATTTTCTAAGTTAAGTTTTCTGGTCTTCTCTTATTAGCCTAGCACCGCAGCTGGCTGCCTCTGAGACAATACACTTTAAGTGGCCTCTATTTATAGAGGCATGAAAAGAACAACACCAGATTGCCAGAGACTTCCAAGCAATCTGATGATGGCTCTTTCTCTAGTATTGGTTTTGAAAATTAAGATTTTTGGGGGGTGTGGGGGTGAGAGTTTTCTCATCCATAGATGCTTCATGATGCACATTTGTGGCATTCTGATTTCAGAACAGTGACAAAACAAAAATATCCCTTTCATGTAATCCAGCCTGTTGGCTCTCCTCTCTGAGAGCATGGATCAGCAGCTGAGCTGTAAATCAAAGCACACTTTGTTTCACTGCAACCTAGAAAGCAAGTGTGTTATTTCCATCCCTTCTTACTTTATTTTTAACGGAGTTGCATAGAGAGAGATGGTGAAGGTGTACAATGGCGGAGGACTTACTTTCAGAAAGTAAAGGAAGCTCTGGAACTTGGGGATCCTCCTCCTCTGATTCTTCCCTAAAGTATCTCTCAGGGTCTAGAAGAAAAGCAGGCTTATTCACTTCAGGCAGCTCTTTCAGGGCTCCAATGCTTAACGACCTAAATGTGCCTTAGCAATAGCAAGTTTTAGGAAAGGACAGGGGGGAAAAGGACAATAACATTAATTCTTTAAAAGGAATTTGCACATTTCCTAGTTACTTTTTTAGATTTAACCTTCCTGTTACTCTGCTGGTACAGATGCAGTGATCAACAAATCCTCCAAACACAGCTGTACAAATCCAGGGTCCTTTCTATTCAAAGAAACCCAGATGAACTCAAATCTTCCCTTTCATTTATTTTGCATTTTGTATTTTTTTCCTATTTTCTCTTGAAAATGAATATTCTGCAGTTTTGGAAAAGCTCCAGTTTCTCTTTTATCTACAAGAAAATTGTATCCTTTGTGAAATGAAATTTAACAAAACACCTAAAATCTTGAATTTGCAGGTACTTTGTCATTCCAATATAATGTAAACCAGAGCTGTGTTATGTGTATTATGCATACAATGAAATGCTGGGAATCTATTTTAATCATGCCCTTCAAAGCAAAGTCTTGAAAAAAGTGGGACAAAAAACATTTGCTTCATGTGACAAGTGGATAATGGCATAGAAATCAACAAAAGCTTAATTCAGAATATGATTTTATGGTGTTTGATTGTCAGTCCTGTGAAAGGAAGAACTGTGCCTTTGTCACTGTGGTGGCTCAGGACTTAAGAAAAGGTTCATATGCAGCACTTGCTATAGAAAAAGTTGTGTGCTGTGTCGGTGGTTCTCAAAGTCTAGCAGGCCTCAGCACTCCCTGGAGAGCTTAGTAAAACTGCTCCATACCACTCCTGATTCCTGATTTAGCATGGTAGGAAAAGAGGATGAAGGCACCAAACTTTACATTTAAATATGTTCCATAATGCTGATGTGCTAGGGTAGTGACCAGTCTTTGAGAAACAATACGCCATGTCAAGTCACAGAAGTCTTCACAGTTTGCAAGGTTTTGTTGCACCCTTGATCTAGACAAAGAAACTGAACCTTTGGATACTTCACTAAGTTGCCTGAGTTTACATAGCTGGTAAATGTCAGGCCGTAGACTTGAGTATGTTTAACTCCCAAGGTCACGGATGCTCCAGTGTATAACAATGATAGCAGCAGCAACGTTAACAAAATCATGTTTAGTTTCTGTAATAGCCAGGCACTAGCCAAAGTGCTTTATATAACAATACTCATGTAACTACTTACGTGCATTGAATGTTAACAAATTATTAATTACCTTCCGACAGCAGTTACATCGGAAATGCCACAATGTATCTGCTCTATGAAAGCACAACATCCTATTGAACATGAGTTGAAAAAGATTTGTAGCAAGAAAAATATTTCCATTAAACTATGTAGCTTCAAAAATGACTCTCATCTGTGTTTCTAATGGCCATGATTTCTTTCTGTTTACCATTTTTTAACATAAGTTTTTTCTTATGTTACCCAGCCTTGTCTCCTGGGCTCAAGTGATCTTCCCACCTCAACAACCCAAGTACTAGGACTACAGGTGCAAATCACCAAGCTGGGCTTTCAATTACTTTACTAATAATTTAGTCAGCTAATAACTAGATCAATACATTGTTATACATAGCTATGGGATTCCTAAGAACAAAAATAGTTTTATTAATCAAAAATTCTCTATTTTATTCTAATTTTTATTTAAATTAAAATTATTTTCATGGGTACACAAAATCATAAAAATTATACATACTATTGGGATACTGTATGATTTTTTGATACATATATACATTGTATAATGTGTAAATCGAACACATATAGTTACCATTTCTTTAAGGTAAAAATATTCTAAATCCTTTCTTCTTGCTTTTGAAGTATGTAGCATATTATTGTTACCTATAGTCACCTTACTATCCAATAGCCCACTAGAACTTCTTGATTCTGTCTAGCTTCAATGCAGTACCCATTTGATCAGCCTTTTCTTACACACCTTCCTCCACACCCCCAACCTCTGATAACCACCATTCTATGTCACTTCCTATGAAATCAACTTTTTCAGATTCCACATCAGTGAGCTCAAGTACTGCATGTCTTTCTGTGCCTCACATATTTAATTAATATAAAGATCTCCAGTTCAACCCATGTTGTCATCATCTTCACTTCTGAGACACTTAAGAGAAAGTATTAACATTCTGGTGCTGTCTCTGTTTTGGGAATTACAATCAGCACTTCATCCACGTTTTCTGGCTTAGACCTTACAGTTGTGTCACTTAGATACTATGCAGCCTTGGATAAGTCACTTAATAACTCCAAGCCTCACGTCCCTCCTTTATTGAATTGAGGTCTTAGAACCTTATATTATGTTTATTAAGGAATACAAATATTACTGGCATACAGAGTAATTCTTTCTCTTATTTGTACATGCCTACAAAACAATACTTACTGGTTGATTTTTGTATAATTTCTCCATAGTAAAGTTTCTGTGTTTTTTTCTTATAGATGTTTCTTCCCTTATATTTCATACCTAAATTTAAGTCTTCTGATGGTCTGACACTAGAAAAAAAATTGGCAATTTAATAAAATGTTAACTGCAAGGGTGAACTGACATTTTATGGTTAAAAGTATACACCTTATTTTTACAAAAGCATTTCTATTCCTCTGTTAAGTAGTGACATGTTTATACTAACCAAACTTATTTAAGAAATAAATATAAGTAAATTATGATTAAACAAACTTCAAATTTTATTAAGGTTTTATTAATGTTTTCCTAATGTCCTTTTCCTGTAATGTCAACATTTTGTTTAGGCATCCGAATTTTCAGTCTTCTCTGGCCTATGATTGTTTCTCACACTTTTCTTGATTATCATGTTTTGAGGAATACAGTATTAAGGAATACTTGTCAGACTTTCAGGAAAGGGCTCCTCAATTTAGGTTTGTCTGATATTTTTCTTATGTCTAGATCAGGGTTATGGTTGCTGGAGGAAGACATCAAAGGTGAAGTGCTATTCTCATCACATCCTATCAAGGATACATGCTAACAACCTGACTTACCACTGTTGATGTTCACCTTCTCTGTCAAGAATGTGTCTGTCAAGGTCACAGTAATAACAGCTTACCGTATTCATTGCAATGTTACTATTTCTCTGGAAACAAGTTTCCAAGGGTAGCCCACTCTTCTGAGGTGATGGGAAAAGAAATAAGCACATTTTCTTGAGTAGGCAGTAATGTACATAAGTTATTTAGAATTACAAACACTTTAAGGAAGGAGAGCTTTGCCATCCAAAGGGTAGGTGGGCAGTTTTTTTCCCAATCATGGCTGGATTGGCCTCCCTCACAATATGCCATCTTCTATAATTAAGACCGTATTATTTAATTATTGTGTCTGGACTTTGAAAAGAAGAATGATCATTTTGAGTAGTAAGTGAATCTAACAATACAAAGTTGATGGTGAACACTGGAAAGGTGGGCTATGATGTAGGTAGGCCTTGTGGCTAGTTTTAGGGCTAGGGATACAGCTCAGTGGTAGAGCATTTGCCTGGCATGTACAGGTCCTGGTATTTCTCCTCATCCCTGGAAAAAAACTTTCGCACCAAAAATTGTTGTTGATATAAACTGAGGTGCAAAAGGCTGAAAGACCTCTTTTTACTAATGACTTTGATTTTTCCCAAAGCATATGAACTCTTTCCTGCTTTTAAGTCATTTGCTTTTTGCCACCTCATATGGCAGTATTTAAATTAAGTATATCTTTTGTAAAACAAAATGTTTTATATACAAGTAGAGAGAAGTAGGCACGGTAAAACAATCTTCTAGGAGCTGTAACAAATTGTGCCATTTATAGATGGTTGCCTATGATACATACTTAGATTGTTAAAACTAACTAAATTGTAGAATCAACTTTATGTTCAATAGTCAACAACCTATTGCTTCCTTTCCATACACATCCGTCATTTTGGAGAGTGCTACCATGAAAACGTACCAGGAACTGGGAAGAGAAGAGTCCTAAGACAAAATGTACAGCTAAAGATAAGGAAGCAGAAGAATGAAATGAAACTTTGAATAGTTTTAAATTCTTTTGCACAAGTCCCTTAAGTGGTGGTACAGGGTGTGGAAGGGCGACTACTATGGCCTCCAGCAGCCCTGGCACCAATTCTATGAGGAGGAAAGATGCTCACTGATCTCCTTTCTCTCAGCTATGGCTAAAGAGGGGAGATATGATGACTATGATAGTACTCTAGTGTCCTACTGGGCATAAAAGGAAAGTAAAAGGGCCTAGAGTAGTGACACACACACAGCAGGTATTTCACAAAATATTGCGTGACTTGGAGATCAAAAAGTTTTCAGTGTTTTCATATGGTTCTTATTGGACAGGCCACAAATGGTAGTGGCAAAGTACTGACCCTGGAGTCAGAATGCCTTTGTTGGGGTGCCTGTTTCACCTCTTCCTGCTTGGGTGGTCTTGGGTGAGTCAATTCACTTCTCCTTGCCTCAGTTCCCCAGATGTAAAATGGGGGTAATAATAATAACTTTCTTCTAGGATAATAGTGAGAATTACATGAGTTAAATGCATGAAGACCCTAGAATAGTGCCTGTAACATAGTTGGTGATCAATAAATATTGACTACTAGTATTTTAAACAAGAATAAGACATTATTTTTTACTTGAAGCAGGGAATTCCAACATTCTGCTATCAGAAGCTCAAGAAGTCTGGGAGACTATCAGAATTATCACAAGAAACAGCTGGAGAGATGGCAGAGTGATAATTTGTTGCACTAGTATTTTTAACACATAAATTTCAACAGTTAAGTAGACTTTCATATGTTTTTATTTGTCATACCTGAGCATAGGATAATTATTGCTACAGTTTCTTGGCAAAAGCCTACTGTAGCCCTCCAAGAGTTTTATATCATATAAGCCCTAATTTTAGATAGGATTTTTTGTGTATTTTTTTCTTAAAGATATTTATCCACTTTTTAATTTAATTTTTACATGAAATCTACTGGCAGAGTAATTCAGTAATTAATAGCATACATCTAACTTTAAATACCCTGCCCCACAATGATATGGAATTCATAGCAGTACAATTACACATGTTTAAGGAAAATAAATTTGAAGTGTGTTTTCTGCCTTGTATGAAATTAATTGGAAATTTTCTGTTTTATTTCTGATCTTTTCCTTTGTTCTAATAATTAAGCAACTTTTTAAATGTGATTAATTGCACACTAAACCCCATTGTTATTTGTACTTTTATTTATTTATGGAAAATCCCATGTACTAATATTATTTTAGACCTAGGGAGATAGATAATTAAAGATAAAAAGATCTTAAGGGATTTTGCATCTTATTCCGTTTACTAATGATATGAAATCTTAACTCTCAATACTGTGCAAAATAGCAACATGAATATAATTCAAAAATATTTTCACTAATTTTTTTTCAAAATGTTTTTGAAAATTTTGGCCTAACACATTGTGATGGTGTGATGGAAAGGTTTGTCTCCATTTTTATATTTACACTTGTTTATTCTTTTGCTTTTAACATTTTTATTAGCATATAATTATTGTATAGGGGGATACACTGTGACATTTAAACATGTGCATCCTTTTCTCCTACTTTTTTTGCCCCCCAAAAGGACCTGTTTTACCTTCTGTACTTTTTATTTTAAAGTGTATATTGATACTTCAAGGGGGTTTCACCTTGGCATGTTAGACATGTATGCATCATGCTTCAATCAGATTAATCCCTCATTACTTACTTTTTCTCTATTGCCCTGCTCCCCTATTATTCAACAGCATGCAGTGTATTGTGTTATATTACCTTCATACACAGATGCAATGTTTCAATACTTTTCACTCTCTAGCATTCTCTTTCCCTTTTTTTGCCTCCCATAGTCCCCTCAGACAGACCCACTAATACAATCAGTTCTCTCTCCCCTTCTCCCTCTCCTTCTCCCTTTCTCACTCTCTCCCTAGATAGATAGATGATATATATATATATATATATATATATGATCATATATGTATTTATGCATACTTTTATTTTATAGGCCTAGCTTCCACATATGAGGAAGAACATGTACCCTATGACCTTTGGAGACTGGCTTATTTCACTTAACATGATGTTCTCTGGTTCTATCCATTTACCTGAAAGCGACATAATCTCATTCTTCTTTATGGCTGAATACTACTACTTTGAGTATATATACCACATTTTCTTTATTCATTCATTAGTTGTGGGGCATCTGGACTATTTCCAAAGCTTGGCTCTTGTGAGTAGATCTGCAAGTGTGTGCAAGTGATTCTATTTTATCCTGGCACATATTCCTTCAGGTATATATCCAGGAGTGTTATCACTGGATTATATTGTATCTCTATTTTTAGTTTTTCAGGAATTATGATACCTCCACCATTGCTCTTTTGGCTCAGGATTGCTTTGTCCTTTCAAGGTCTTTTGTGCTTCCATAGGAACTTTAGGATTGACTTTTCTATCTTGATGAAGAATGTTATTGGAATTTTGATAGGGATTCCATTGAACATATAGATTGCTTTTGGTAGTATAGTCATTTCATACTATTAATTCTGCTGATCAATTAGCATAGGATGTCCTTCCATCTTCTAATGTCTTCATTGACTTATTTCTCTAGTGATTTATAATTTTGATTTTATACACCTTTCACCTCCTTTGTTTGCTTCAGTCTGCTGAGCAATTTGTCTAAAAAAGTTAGAGGAGGCTTAGCTAAGGAGATTTAATCTTCTTGTTCATTTGCACTTCCAAAGTTTTCTCACAGTAAAAATGCATTGTTTTTACAAAAAATACTTGAAGGATATGCCGTCTGAAATATTCATCTCATGTATAATTTTCTCAATTAGAATAATTTGGTGTAAGTAAAGAAAGCAAATATTGCTAAAAATGAAGAAAAATGCATATCCACTGTGGGTTTTGTTTTCTATTTTATCTCTTTATTCATTTCCTCGTTTTTTCAATTTTCTAATGGTAATATGAATTTTTCAGAATCTAATGAAGGGAAAATCCATTTTCTGTGTCAATTTAGCGGATAGACTTCCTATTAGTCTTTTAAACTCTGGATGCATCTTCATCTCTCCAGGACTGAAATTGTAAGTAACTCTTTAGCACCTACCTACTTCACATACACATAAATACTTTAAGTGATATGGAAACCAAATATTTATATATAAGGTAGAAGATAATATACACCAACATGTTTTTCCTGGAAACAGAATCTTAAGCACTCAGATGAGACTATAGCTTAAATCATTTAACTTTTTCCTTCACGTTCCTTGCTTGTTCCATTTTCTATATCCTTTTATTTTTGGCTTTCCTATCTTTCTTAACATACTCCAGCTGCATTAATACACACCTACAAAAATATGTCTTTACTTCTTTAGTTTCTCTATGTTTTCACACAAACTGCTTTTTAAATTATTTTATTTTAATCATACATTAATAATATGAAAGGACTTCGTTGTGACAATTCCATACATGCAGACAATGTACTTTGATCAAGTTCACCCTCCATTGTATTTCCATTCCCCTCCTGTTCAAACATGTTTTGGTGGATTCCATTATGCTGTCTTCACATGTTTATATGTAGTGTACATCCATCCCCTTCATCATTTATTTTTCTTTCACATTTTTGCACATGGACAAGAACTGGAGTAATCAGCTCCTTGAATTTACAACTCTGATTAGGTAAAGGGAAAATTATTCCAAAAACATTCCAGAAAGATCTTCAGTATTTTGTGGAAAGCTCAAAGGACATTTTGTAGTTGAAAAATTTATTGTGCTGGTATGTTTTTCACATGAGATTCCTGGTCACGTTTCTGTGAGAGCCAAGGAATGCACCTGACAAATCAATTCTAAGAACACATTTTTCTTTTAACTGGTTCAATAATTCTCTCTCTCTGGTTCATTATTCTCTGCTCTCTCATGACTGCAGACAAAATTGTTTCAATCCAGTTATCTGAATTATGTAAAAGCAGAAATTTTAAAGAGCGAAAGATGTTTTGATATGTTATTTTGTCATTTGAAAAAAAAATACTGTACAACAAAGAAAATGTTGTGGCTCTCTGCTAGAAATCCCACACAGCTTGGAGGTATAACCAGTGTGAGAAGACTACACAGGTGTATGATTAACTAAAGCTGATAAAGTAAAGCTCCAGCTTTAAGAGAAATTTCTGGCTCAGCACAATGCCTAATGCCTATAATCCCAGCTACTTGAGAGGTGAAGATCAAGGAAGATCATGGTTTGAAGCCAGACAGGGAAAAAAGTTAATGAGACCCCCCATCTCAACAAATAAGCTAAGCATGGAAGTTCACACTTTTAATCCCAGCTGTGCAGAAGGTCATGTTACAAGATGGACTGAGCAAAAAGTGAGACCCTATCTTAAAAAAAAAAAAACTAAATAAAAAGATCAGGAGGAATGTCTCAAGTTGTAGGCCACTTGCAAAATCTTTGAATTTAAAAACATATTGGCACTGTTTTTCATAAAAGAAGTTGCCAAGGAACAATACATAGAAAATGAAATAAAACAAATTGAAAAAGAAGTACAATGTTCAGATTGTACTAATTTTTTAATCTAAGGGAAGGATGACAAATATTAAATAGTAACTGAATTTGTCAAAAAGAATGAGAAATGTGTGTGTTGGTTGAAATATTCTTCAACAGGAATGTGTAACACTTGCCTTTACTCTTCTATGAGTGGGACAAGAGATAATTCTATTTCCTTATCTGCAAAACTGGGTAAGGGGCAGGTGGGAGCATTTTATCATAGGTGAAGTCTCTCCATTCTCAGCATCCTATGCTGGTACAGGATTGGCTATGCTATCTTTCTAAATTGAAAAGATCCTTCTTCCTGAAAGTAAATGACACTTGACATTTCAATAAGCCATAATTAAAGGAAATGGAAAAACTACCCAAATATGATTCAATGCAACATGACGTTTCAATTAGAATGTTTTTCCTTCTATCTCCCTGTCAGCAGAGGTCTTAAAAGTCTAAAGTAAAATTATTAATTAGGAGGTAAAAATGTATTTGCAAGTTCCAAAGGGAAGTGCTAGATTCCTTATGCAGGCCCACTTTGCAGAGGAGGTAGTTCCAAGACTGATCACGTGACATTTAGGTAACCACCACTGTAGGACACAAAGACAGGAATGTTCTTCAAGAGGATTGTGTCAGAGACAGTGTGCATTGAGGCTCACTCCCATGAAAGGGGACGGAAGCTTTCCTCGCCTTCATTTCTAGCCTTGGTTCATGTTGCCATGGTTATCCACTGGGACAGCCATCAGTGGGACACAGTGAATCAATAGTAATACTTTAAAAGACAGGCAGGCAAAAAGTTGTGGCCAGAGTTACTCAATTGCACAGAAAAGGGGAGATAGCAGAGCAATTGGTATAGAGGGATGTTTGAGTTTTCCGTGGGCCAAGCAGAAGTCATCCCAGGAGTTGTGTGAGAGAAGAAGCTCCACAGTGAGTAAGGGACATAATTTAAAAATACCATTATGTACATTACCATAGCCGTGAGCCACAAGAGACTCCAACAAATGCATTAATTTGGAATCTTACAGTGCAGAGGTCCCTGTGTGGGGCCATCAAAGAACTCTCAATTATACTCATACAGGGGAAAAAAGAGTAAGCTTTGCCCATGTGCTAAGCCTAGAGAACAGCAATATCAACATTTCCTTCTCCATCACTCTCCTTTCATGTACTCAACAAATGAGCTACTGTGACCAGTAAGTAACAGAGAGATGAAAACACAGGCCTTGCTATGGTGTTCTACTTGTTGAACATGAAAGGTTACAGCAACATTCAATTGAAACATGTTCCTTCCTTAGCTGGAATAAGTAATGAATTTTAAAAAGTACCAAAATACTTTAATTCTTTAAGTAGTAGGTTCAAATGTCTATTTCTATAAGAATTCTGCTTTGTAATTATACATGACCATGAGAGGAGTGCTCCTTTTTATTAGCATTTAGCAGTTCTTTATGGAATTAATGATTAATAACCAACCAAAACAGAAAACTTCAGACCCACATAGTTTCACTGGTAGATTCTACAAAATATTAAGGAACAAATGGCACCAACTCTACAATCTGTTCCAGAAAACAGAAGCACAGGAACATTTTGTAGCTCATTTTATGAAACCAGGATAAACCTCATACCAAAATCAGAGAGAGTTCAATAAAGGAAAACTATAGAACAAATTCCCATGCACATAATTACAAAAATCTGTAACACAGTATTAGCAATTCAACTCTAGTAATGATACCATAGCTAAGTGAGCTTTATTCAGGTATGCAAGGCTTGTTCATCATTTGAAAATCAATTGATATAATTCATTATATCAACAGACTAAAGAAGAAAAATCATGTGATTATATTAACAGGTGCAGAAAAAACATTTGACAAAATCCAACATCATTCATGATAATTCTCAGAAAACTGAGGAATAAGGAAACTTCCTCAAATTGATAAAGAACATCTATAAAAGACAAATAGCTAGCATATTTAATGATGAGAAACTACATGCTTTCATCCTGAAATCAAGAACAAAGAAAGGATGTGGTCCCTTTCACGCTGCTGATTCAATATCATGTTGGAAGTCCTAGTTAATACAATAAAACAAGAAAAGTAAATTAAAGATGTATAAATTTGAGAAAAATAAATAAAAACTGTCTTTTCTTGAAAATGGCATAATTATCTATGTAGGAAATGACAAAGAATCAACAACAAAAGCACACATACAGAAAGAGAGACACATACACAAAAAAAAGCCTTTTGAAACTAATAAGCTATTATTTATTATTAGCTATAACAAGGCTTCAAGATACAGGCATATTATGCAAAAATCAGTTCCTTTTTTATATACTAATAATGAACAATGGGATATGACATTTAAAGCACATAATTTTGCTGTTACCAAAATTGAAACATTTAGGTATAATCTCAACAAAATATATATGTGTATTGATGTTAGGAAAAATATAAAACTCTAAGAAAAGAAATCAAATAAATGGACATATGTTTATTTTCAGTTTTTCCTAACCTATCCTATAGATTCAACATAACTCCAATTAATTCTAACAAGTTACTATGCAAATATAAACAAACTCAAGTTTATATGAAAAGGCAGAAGATCCAGAATAGCCAACAGAATATTGATGAAGAACAAAGTAGGAGTAATAACAAACACTACCCGACTTCAAGACTTACTGTAAAGCAATAGTAATTAGGACAGTGTGCTATTGGCAAATGAACAGATAATTAAAATCCATGTAATAGAAATAAAGTCCAGAAATGCACAGTACAATACAATATACAAATACTGGGAACTGATTTTTCATAATTGCCAAAATGTGGAAACAATCAAGATATCCTTCAATGGAGAATGGATAAACAAATTGTAGCACATTCCACAATGGAATATTATTCAATAATAAAAAGGAATGAACTGGAGAGGGCGATAAGAGGATGGATTTGAAGCATCCACTGTTTTGACTCTGTGAATAAGAAAAGTCAGAAAACTAAGGAGAGACTATATTGTGAAGATAGAAAGGGGGGCTGGAGGTATGACTCTAGCAGTAGAGTGCTTGCCTAGCATGCATAAAGCCCTGAGTTCACAGCCCAGTACCACCAAAAATGGGAAAAATAAAAAGAATACCCTTGAAGTGAGAAAGGGAGGAAAACTTTGGGATTATATTTTTCTATACATGTATGAACATTGAAACCTAACAAAGTCATTTTAAGAAATAGGGGAAGAGGAGAAAGATAGAGGGATTGAACAAAACCAGGATACGTTGCATGCATATATGAATATGTCACTACAAAACCCCCTATCCAATTATTATAAGCTAAAAAATGTTTTTTTATGTTATATAATTTTTTATCTGTATCCTGAGATTATAAATAAATCAGTTTTATATTAAAAAAAAAGAGGTGGCAGGAACTACAGAAAAGCAAGGAGAATCATATGCTCCAGAGAAAAACACATAGGGTCCCAAACCTTATCCAATCCACTCAGGTGAAGGTGGAGAGGACTAAAGATGCTATGAGCATAAGGTAAGGCAAAGGTTCTTGGTGGCAAGCCTGAATTACCAGTTGTTGAAAAAGTCCACACTTAGCCAGACTCAGAGGCCAAAAGCCACATGTTCTCTCTCATATGTGGAATATAGACCTAATTTAAATACAGCAATATTATGAAACCCTGTCACACTAAGAGGAGGTCACATACAAGAGCAGTAGGGTAAAAGAAGGAAGTTAAGAAGATGAATATGGTTAATATACTCTTTATATAAAAACCAATATAGAAATCTTAAACTGGCTGAAACCACCATAAGAAAGGGACTAAGGTAGTATGGAGAAAATTAGAGGAGATGAACCAGCTGGAGTTATAATACATACATACCTGGAGATTTCACAAGGAAACTCCCTATGTAGCTATCTTTATGTCAAACAAGCAAAAATGTTATTTTTTTCTCTTTTTTCTTTTTGCTTCTACAAAATCAGAGAATAGGAGGGCAGAACAGGTCCTGTGGGGGGGGGGGTGGAGGTTGGTACCAGTAGGAGAAGGGGAGGTGGCCAGAAAAGTGTATAGGAGGGTGAATACATTGCAAAAAACTGTGTGCACATATATGTAAATGCAAAAATAATATCTGTTGAAACTATTTCAGGAATGGGGGGAGGATAAAAGAGAAGAGTGGAGGGAGAATTCAAGTATGATATATTTGATACATTATAAGAATCTGTGTAAATGCTACAATGTACCCCCACCCAGCACAACAATAAAGAAAAGAACATTATGTACTGTTTGGTGAAAGACTTGAAAAGAAAAAGTCCATACTTCACTCAAGCCTTAAATCTGCATGGGGCGGGAACATGGTGAGTCAGGGTCCAACTGAGACTAAGTGGGAATTTAGATTCTTCATAGTCACTGAACTTGGTGAGTGCAGGGTGAGAGCTGTAGGCTCCATGCAACTGAAGGGTCCATGCTGTGAACTTGGGAGCAGAGGGCAGAATGAACCTTAGGTGGAATGTGTCACCCAAGTGTTCCAAGCTGCCACCACTAAGGTGCAGTCCCACTTGCTGAGAGTAGTCCCACCCACTCAATATTTCTCAGCAATACAACAGGAAGTCCTATTCTTCTATTTACAGAGGCTATATGATCTCCAAACGACCCACAACAAAGTACTTTTGTTAAGAGAATTGGCCCTGGAATGGGCCACCCACATGGTTTCCCCAAGAAAATCCCACTCAGGCAGGGAAGCCCCATCCATTCAGATCTTTTGACCATACATCAGGAAGTCCCATTCTGCCTGCCCCTCTTCTACAGATGCCAAAGCAATCCCACCTGCCTGGAAGTTACAAGTTTACAACTGTGGCAAAAATCTCTTCTCTGAGAAAACCAGCCTGCAGGCCTCAAACCTTCTGAAGCTGTTCCCATAACAACAATGGTGGGATGAAGCTAGAGAAGGCAAGTTGCTACCCAGAGGATCCTGGCACTAACCACCAGTAGAATATACTAATGGATCTCTTTGGTTCAAAGATTGAAGGACACTTTTACAAAGCCCAGCCAGTATTACTGAGAAATACACTGTTTTTCAAATTTGTTTTCTTTTGCTTGTTTTTTTCTTTTTTTCCCAAACAATTCTCTATTTTTTTAAAAAAAAGTATTATAACTATACAATACTCTCTCATATGATTTCATATGCTTACTTCCCCCTTTCCCTATTTTCTTACTTCCTTCCTTTCCCCAACTCCATCCCTTTTGTTACTCATTCTCTGATCCTTGGATGTTCAACTAGTGTTAAGCTCCTAGATCACCCCCTTAGGAAACAGAGGAGTGTTTTTTCCCATATAACCTTATTGTGGAGACAGAAAAGGGTTCCAATTGTTTCTTATTTTTTCAAATATTTGGCTTATCATTGAAATGTTGACCTTGCTACTGCTGTAGGTTCTCCCACATATGCAAGGAAGTAAAAAGAGAAATTTAGCCCAACTGAAGTATACATAATGGCATAGACACTTAAATATAAAAAACTAAAGTACTGCCACTCCTCCAAAACCTTATAACAACTCAACAAATAAATCCAAAGATAATGAATTGACTGAAATGTCAGAGAATTCAGAAGCCTACTATTAAAAATGATCAGTGACTCAAAGAGGATTCAAATAAACAGATAGGTGAAATTTAAAAATAATTCAAGATGAACTAGAATGTCAGCAACATTGATGAGAGAAGTTCATCAGGTAAACAGAAATTATGAAAAAAAACAAAGTAGAAATGTAAGAAACAAAATTTTTAATAAATCAAATTAAAACATTGTGGATAGTATTATCAGCAGACAAGATAAAGCAGAGGAAAGACAATATTGAAAAGATACTGTACTCAAACAATCACAAAGGAAAAAGTGAGTACCTATGATTACAAGATATAAGAATTCTGGGGCACAATCAAAAGACCAAAGGTAAGAATTGATGGAGTGGAAGAAGGAGCTAAAATACAAACTAAAGGTACAGGAAACCTATTGAACAAAATCAGAGAGGAAATTTCCCAACTCTATGTAACAACAGAGACACCCAAAATTAGGAGGCATTTCAAATTCCAGATAGACATGACCAGAAAAGAACAATTCCATTTCATATAAATGAAATGTCAAGATTAGGGAACAAAAAGGATACAAAAGTTCCAAGAGAAAATTGCCAGCTTACATACAAAGATAAAAACATAACTCTAAGAGCCAGGAAAGTATGGAGCAATATAATTCAAACTCTGAGAGATAATAACTGCCATAAAATAATACTGTATCCTATAAAGCTATCCTTCAACTTTCATAGAGAAATAAATCTTCTAGAATGAGAAGAAGCTAAAAGAATTCATGTCACCAAACCTGCACTGCAGAAGATACCTAAGGAAACATTTCACCTAGAAGAGGAAGAAAAATAGTCACAAACATGAGAGGCAGAAAAGAATAAAATTCAAATGGGAAACTGATAAACCCATGAAAACTAGGAGAGTAACAAGCATGTTCAACTCAGTAAATCAGTAAAACCCAAAGATTAACAATGGCAAAAGTTAAGAACAAGCAACACTAGGCTCATCATGGGGACAAAAAGTAGAAATGATAGATTCAATAAATACTCTCAGTCATAACCTTAAGTGTAACTGCAATTAACTCCAATCAAAAGACACAGATTGACTGAATCAAAAATAAAATCCAACAATCTGTTGTGTATAAGAAACTCACCTCACAACCACAAGCAAAAACAAACTGAAAGTGAAAGATTAGAAAAAGATATGCCAGCCATACAGAAATCAAAAGCAAGTAAGCATAGCTCTTCTCGTATCACCCAAAGCAGATTTTAAGCAAAAAATCAGAAGAGAAAATGAAGGTTACTACATACTAAAAAGGAAACAATCCACCAAGAAGATATAACAATTCTAAATATATATGGACTGATAATTGGTAACTCCAACTTCATAAAGCAAACATTTCTGAGAATAAAGGAACAGATAAGTTCAGATACAATAACAGTCAGAGACCAAACCATTCTCATCAATAGATAGAACATCCAGACAAAAAAATTAACAAAGATATCCTACTATCAAACAATACCATAAAAGAAATGTACTTAACAGACATGTATAGAGTATTCCATCCTATGGCAGCATATTACACATTTTTCTCAGCTGCCCATGGAATATTTTTCTCAGCTGCACATAATAGGTTATAAAGCATGTCTCAACAAATACAAAAAAATTAAGTAATTCCCTGTATCCTAACAGACCATAATGGAATTAAATTAGAAATCAATGGCAAGGGAAACCACAAAACCATTCAAACTCATGAAGATTGAATAATATACTTTTGAATGATCAATGAGTCATTGAACAAATTAGGAAAGAAATTCCTAGGTTCAAATGAAAATCAGAATACAATTTACCAGAACCTGTGGGACCCACAAAAGACAGTAAAAGGGAAGTTTATAGCCATGAGCACCCATATCAGAAAATGAGAGAGATCTCAAATAAACAATATGAAGAAGCATTGCAAATCCTTAGGAAAGAAAGAACAAGCCAATTCTCAAAGTAATAGATGGAAACAAATTATAAAAATTAGAGCAGAAATCAATGAATTGGAGACCAAAAAAAAAAGAAAAAAAAGAAAAAACCACAATGAATCAAAGAACAGAAAGCTGGTTCTTTGAAAAAATAAACAAGATAGACAAGCCTTTAGCCAAACTGATCAAAATAAACAAGGAGAAAACCCACGGAGGATCCAAGATGGCAGTTAAGGTAGGGGATCAGAAATCCTAAGCTCTGTGACTCCAGAAAACACTTTGAGACATCAGAGCTATACTTGGGTAATTCCGATTGCTTCTAGCCAAAATAATAACTGCCACCACATTAGGTGCACATAAAATTCAAAGACCCTTAAATCAGCCTTAATTGCACCTAACAGCCATGAAAATCCTGTGCAGCACAGCCAGCAAGGCATGCCCAGCCCTGGGAAAAAAAACCCTCTGGCCACTTATCTTTTTTTGTTTTTTCCTCCCTATAAGCAGAAGACAGAGCATTAATCAGAATCAGACTTTGTGACTCCCTGGACCCCAACCCATGGAAAACCTCCCTACTCTGCCATTTCTCCCTGCCAACCAGTTCCAAAGCTGCTTATGTGAATCTGCAAAACAAACAGGTGAGCATCATGCACCACATGCAACTCGCCAACCCACCTACCAGGAACATAATCTAGTGCAGCCCATAAGAAGATTGAACCCCTTCCACAACAAAACTGAGAAGCATAAATATAAAACTGTAATCTAACACCTACAGCAGAGGTGGGGGTGGAATGCTGAACCTGCACCAAAGAACAAGGTTGGGGCAAGGAGTCAAACTCCCAATGAATGAATGTGGGAAAAGCAACAAAGGCTGAGAGTGGGGATGGGGTGACAACCCAGCCTCCAGATGACCCAATAGCACAGAGCAGAGGTCAGGGGAGGTACAAAGACAGAGAGCAGGGTTGGGACGACAAGCCAACCTCCCAAAGTGGGGCAAGTGGTAGATCCTAGAGCTGATCTCATGGGAAAAGGGGAGTATTCAAAACTGAATTGTCCCACCTTGCTGGGATGAAGCTGACCAAACAGAGTTGCAGCTGAAGAGCAACAAAGTTCCCACCTGGTGAAAACAACAACAGCTCTGACCACCCTGCATGAACTGGCAGACTTAACTCACCACCCAATTGCAACTAACTAGTCCTACTCTCAAGCCAGTTACCTGGTCAGACCACATCAGCGCTCCCACTTGTATGCCAATACCAAGATTGGATGCCTAAGGAAAAACTCCAGAACTTTTACCAAAAGACTGAACTTTTTGTTGTTCCTATACCTGGTGGGGTTTTTTTCTGTATTCTTAACTTCACCATCACTATTTTTCTTATTCCTTCATGTTCCCCATGGTGCAGTCCATTGTTCTCCCTCTCAACTATTCTTTCTGCTGCTTCTCATCCACTCTCTCCCCATGTCTTCACCTCCCCCTCTTATCCTTCTCCAACCTGTCAACACATTACCCCTCATTCCTACACACTCAACATCCACTGACTAGCCTACTGTACCAACTGTAAACAACCCCAGTCCTGTGCAGTCACTGACACAAGCACTCTCAAGTACAACCCAAACACGCACAAGGGACACAAAATCCAGCAGCAAACATACCTCTTCCCCCACCAGTCCACCCCCTTTCTCACCCCCTCTTTTTAGTGCCACCTTTACCAATTATCCAAATTTCCATACCTAGCCTAAAAACCATTACCCTCCCAACTCCCACTGTTTATAGATAGTATCACCACAGGGTTTTCTATTTAATATGTAAACAACTGGTCTGCAATTGAACCTGTGAATTTCTTATTGTTAAATTACACCTCCAGGCCAGGGACAGAAAGAGCACATCAACCTAGATAACAACCAAGTCAGTCACAACACAAAAATTAAGAGAAAGAAAACAGGCAATCAAATCCACCACTAGCCTATCAAGAACATAGTTGCACAGTAGCAAGTAGAATAATGGGAAAAAGAATAAGGGATGGAAACCATTCTCCTCAAAAAAATAATTCAAAACAGGATTCAGTGTGAAATGAAGAAAATGAATACTCAGTTTCTGACCCCAAAAAAACAATGATAAATGTCACTAAGGAGTTCAGTGATCACCACAAAAAAAAAACCTCAAGAAGAAATCACTGAAAAATTCATGAGGAAGATGCTAGACATGGTTAACCAGAATGTACAAGATGTACTCAAGAAATTTCAAGACACAAAAAGTAAAGGACACGAGAAGACACAGAAACAAATAAATAAACCCAGAGAGGACTTCAACAAACACCAAAGTGAAATAAAGGACACAATAAAAAGAGAGATTTATTAATTAAAGATAACAACACAAAATATAAAAGTGGAATTGAACAAAGATATGGAAAACCTCAGAAAAAAGAATCAAACAAAAATCCTGGAAATAAAAAGTCCCTTTAGTAAAACAGAAAACACAGTGGAGGGCCATTCCAGCAGACTAGAACTTGTGGAAGATAGAATCTCAGAGCTCAAAGACAAAATAGAAATTAAAGAAAAAAAAAAAACAGAAGAAATCTTAGTCAAACAACTCAAGAGAACTGAAAAGAATATGCAAGAACTCAGTGACTCCTTCAAAAGACCAAACCTGAGAATCATGGGAATTGAATAAGGAGAAGAGGTGCAAGCCAAAGGGATACAAAATATATTCAATAAAATAATAACAGAATATTTCCCAAATCTCGAGAAAGTTTTGCCTATTCAGGACACCAAACAGACTTGACAAAAACAGAACTTCCCCATGGCACGCTATCATTAAAACAACAAACACAGAGAACAGAAAAAGAATATGGAAGCTATAAGAGAGAATAAACAAATAATATATAAAGGTAAACCCATCAAGATAGCAGCAGATTTCTCAACTGAAACCTTAAAAGCAAGAAAGGCATGGAGTGAGGTATTTCAGGCATTGAATGAAAATAATTTCAGCCCTAGGATATTCTATCCAGCAAAAGTATCATTCAAAATTGACAGAGAAATAAAAATCTTCCACAATAAGCAGAAACTAAAACAATATATGACCACCAAGCCACCACTACAGAAGATTCTATAAGGAATTCTGCACACAGAAGAAGAAAGCAAACAAAACCATGAGAGGAAGGGAAGAATCAAACCACGGGAGAAGAAAAGACAAGTAATCAGAGAGTAGCACTGATTTGGCTATACACAATCAAATCCTCAAATGACAAAAGTAACTAAATGGCAGGAATAACCACACACCTATCAATATTAATGTCAATGGACTCAACACCTCCATCAAAAGACACTGTTTGGATTAAAAAAGAAGATCTGACAATCTGTTGTTTACAAGAAACCCATCTTATTGACAGAAATAAACACTGGCTTAGAGGGAAAGGCTGAAAGAATATTTACTAAGTCAATGGCCTCTGAAAATATACAGGAGTGGCAATACTTATATCAGACAAAGTAGACTTCAAACTTACATTGGCCAAATGAGACAAAGAAACACACTTCATATTAACAAAAGGGGCAATACGGCTAAAGGAAATAACAGTTATCATCCTATATGCACCCAATGTCAGGGCACCCAATTTCATCAAACATACACATATAGATTCCAACACAGTGGTACTGAGAGACTTCAGTATTCCTCTATCACCAATAGATAGGTCATCCAGACAAACAAATCAACAAAGTAATCCTAGAACTAAATGACACCATAGATCAAATGGACCTAATTGGTGTCTATAGAATATTTCATCTGACAGCAGCACAATATACATTCTTCTCAAAAGCCCATGGAACTTTCTCCAAAATTTATCATATCTTAGGGCACAAATCAAAGCCTAAGAACATGGAAATAACCCTCTGCATTCTATCTTATAACAATGCAATAAAACTAGACTCAACAACAAAAACAACAGTAGAAAATATGCAAATAATTGGAGGCTAAATAACACATTGCTCAATGATCAGTGGGTCACAGAAGAAATAAGAAAGGAAATCAAAAGTATCCTGGAAGTTAATGAAAATGAAAACACCACCCATGAGAAGTTACGGGACACAGCAAAAAGCAGTCTGAAGAGGAAAGTTCATAGCCATGAATGCATACATTAAAAGGATAAAAAGATCTCAAATACGTGACCTAAAGCTGCATTTCAAACTCCTAGAAAAATGAGAACAAGCAAAACCCAAAACAAGCTGGAGAGAAATAATAAAACATAAGGACTGAAATTAATGAAATAGAGACAAAAAAAAAATACAAAGAATGAAGCTAAAAAAAAACCTGGTTCTTTGAAAAACTAAACAAGATTGACAAGCCCCTGGGAAATCTGATTAAAATGAAGAGGGAAAAGACCCAAATTAGTCAAGTCAAAAACAAAAAAAGGGAAGATAACACAAACACCAAGGAAATTCAGGAAATCATTAGAGATTACTTTGAGAACCTACATTCAAATAATTGGAAAATCTTGAAGTAATGGACAAATTTCTAGATACTTATGACCATTCAAAACTGAACCAAGAGGATATTAACCATGTAAACAAATATATAACATGTAATGAAATTGAAGCAGCAATAAAGAGTCTCCCAAAAAGGAAAAGTCCAGGACCTGATGGATTGTCTGCTGAATTCTACCAGACTTTTAAGAAGAACTAGTACCAACACTCCTTAAACTTTTCCATGAAATAGAAAGGGAAGGAACACTGCCTAATTCACTCTATGAAGCTAGTTTTACACTAATCCCAAAACCAGACAAGGGCACATCCAAAAGGGAGAACTACAAACCAATCTCCTTAAAGAACATCAATGCAAAAATCTTCAATAAAATAATGGCAAACTGAATCCAACAACATATCAGAAAGATCATTCACCATAACCAAGTTGGCTTCATCCCAGGGATTCAGGGATGGTTCAACATATACAAATCAATAAATGTAATGCAGCACATTAATAGAAGCAAGACAAAAACCACTTGATCATCTCAATAGATGCAGAAAAAGTCTTTGATAAGATTCAACACAATTTCATGATAAAAGCTGTAAGAAAACTAGAAATAGAAGAAATGTACCTCAACATTATAAAGGTTATATATGAGGGGGATCCAAGATGGCAACAAGGGTGCAGAAGCAGACAGCATGAGCTCTGTAAATCAAAATCTTGATGAGATGCTGGAGCCACACTTGGCAGAAATAAAGCACCAAAAAGAATCAAAACTTCAACACCCTGAACCCCTCACCCATACAAAGCTTCTCTATGCTATGTTACACTGAAAAAACAGGAGGGCTTCCACGCTGCCAGACTCCAGCTTCAAACCTGCTTGGGAGACATTTGGCAGACCAACAGGTGAACATCAAGTCTCATGTGGCATTCCCCCAGCCACCCCTGGGATAAACAAGCATAGCCCCCTGGGCAGACTGACCCCCCACCCCACAAAAAACCTGAGTAAAGAAGGAACTGAAAACTAACACACAGCAGAGGGATGGGGTGCTGTAAGTGTACCAGAGCAGGAGGGAGGCAAGGAGCTAATCTCCACGCAAACTTTCAGTAAACAAATAGCTGAAAAGGCAGAAGGGCAGACAGTGGGCAGGTGATAAGCTGCTGCCTGAAATAGAGCAGGTAGCAGTCCACAAAGCTCATCTCCTGGGCCAGTGAGCAACATTCAAAGTCAAATGACACTGAAAAATTGAAAAATAATCAGCAAACCATCACAACACACTGACAGTAGGGGGCTGGCTGACAGATCATTGACTTTGCCCAGGAGAAAGGTGGCAAGGCAAAGAAACAAGCCCTGAGTAAACCAACACAGTGAAAACTCAACTACAAAGCAGAAAGTTTGTTGGGCTACAGAGCTGATCTCTGAAACCTGAGGACACACCACACCTCACGGAGGGAGGAGCTGACTAAGCAGCTGCAGCTAAAAGACAGAAGAAAAACTGATGAGACTCCCGAAACACCTGGTGAGACTAGAATAGCTTCTGCTTAAATACCAATACCAGGGCTGGATGTTGAAGGAGCAACACCAGAACTACTGAGACTGAAATTCTATTGTTCCTGAACCTGGAATTTTATTGTGTGTTTGTTTGTGTCTTTCTTTCTTTGTTTTGTTTCTTGATTGTTTGTTTGTTCATCTCTCAATATGGATTTTTGTTTTGTTTTGTTAGTTTTACTATTGTGAGTTAGTTAATACTAGTTAATTTACACCCAGACCAGGGACAGAAATAGCATACTTACACTAAGCTAAAAAAATCCAATATACCCACAAAACAAAATTTAACCAAGGGAAAGAAAACAGGTGACTGAAACCACCAATAGCCTATGAAGAACATGGTTGCACAGTACCAAGTGGAGTGATGGGAAGATGAAAAGGGGATGGAAACCATTTTCCCCCTCAAAATAATTTAATACAGGATTCAGAGAGAAATGAAGAAAACAGATATCGAGTTCCAGACTCCAACAAAACAAAGATAAATGATGACAAGGAACCCAATGCTGCCCACAAGAACAACCTTAAAGAAGAAATCCTGCAGGTAATCACTGAGAATTTCATGGAGATGTTACTAGACATGGTCATCCAAAACATACCACATACCTATCAATACTGAATGTTAATGGACTTACTTCCCTCATCCAAAGACACTGCTTGCTAAACTAGATTAAAAAGGAAGATCCAACAATCTGCTGCCTACAGGAGACCCACCTCATTGACAGAAACAAGCACTGGGTTAGGGTGAAAGGCTAGAAGTTTGAACAAGCCAATGGCCCCCCAAAACAGGCAGGAGTAGCAATACTTATCTCAGACAAAGTAGACTTCAAACTTACGTTGATCAAGTGAGATAAAGGATACTCCATACTAATAAAAGGTGAAATACACCAAAAGGAAACAACAATTATCAACCTATATGTACCCAATATCAGTGCACCCAACTTCATCAAACACACACTGTAGGACCTAAAAGCATATATAGACTCCAACACAGTGGTAGTGGGAGACTTTAATACCACCCTATCGCCAGTAGATAGGTCATACAAACAAAAAATCAATTAAGAGTTCCAGAGCTAAATCATACCATAGATCAAATGGACCTAGATGATGTCTACAGAATATTTCATCCAACTTCTGCACCATATACATTCTTCTCAGCAGTCCATGGAAACTTCTCCAAAATTGATCATATCTTAGGGCACAAAGCAAGCCTCAGCAAATATAGGAAAATAGAAATAATCCCATGCATTCTATCTGATCACATGCATTAAAACTAGAAATCAACAACAAAAACAACAGCAAAAAAAATGCAAATAATTGGAAGCTGAACAACATACTGCTCAATGATCAATGGGTCTTTGGTGAAATAAAAGAGGAAATTAAAAGGTTCCTGGAAGTTAATGAAAATGAAAATATGACCTACCAGAACATATGAGACAGTGCAAAGGCAGTCCTAAGAGGAAAGTTCATAGTCATAAGTGCATATATTAAAAGGACAGAAAGATCTCAAATCAATGACTTAAAGCTACATCTCAAACTCCTAGAAAAATGAGAACAGGCAAATCCTAAAAGAAGCAGAAGGAAAGAAATAATAAAAATAAGGGCCAAAATTAATGAAATACAAACAAACAAACAAAAAACATACAAAGAATCAATGAAACAAAAAGCTGGTTCTTTAAAAAAATAGACAAGATTGACAAACCCCTGGCAAACCTGTCTAAAATGAGGAGAGAAAAATCCCAAATCAGTAAAATCAGAAATGCAAAATGGGAAATAACAACAAAAATCACAGAAATCCAGGATATCATCAGAGACTACTTTGAGAACCTATATTCTAATAAATTTGAAAATCTTGAAGAAATAGACAAATTTCTAGTACCTATGACCATCCAAAATTGAACCAAGAGGACATCAATAGCCTGAATAGATCTATAACACAAAATGAAATTGAAGCAGCAATAAAGAGTCTCCCAAAAAAGAAAAATCCAGGACCTGATTGATTCTCTGCTGAAGTCTATCAGACCTTTAAAGAAGAACTAATACCAACTCTCCTTAAACTTTTCCATGAAACAAAAAGGGAAGGAACACTGCCTAACTCATTTTATGAAACCAGTATTAAACTTATCTCAAAACCAGACAAAGACACATCCAAAACAGAGAACTATGGTCCAATCTCCTTAATGAACATTGATGCAAAAATCCTCAATAAAATAATGGCAAACTGAATCCAACAACGTAACAGAAAGATCATTCACCATGACCAAGTTGGCTTCATCTCAGGGATGCAGGGGTGGTTCAATATATGAAAATCTATAAATATAATACAGCACATTAATGGAAGCAAAAACAAAACCACTTGATCATCTCAATAGATGCAGAAAAAGCCTCTGATAAGATCCAACACCACTTTATGATGAAAGCTCTAAGAGAACTAGGAATAGAAGGAATGTACCTCAAAATTGTAAAGGCTATATATGACAAGCCTATAGCTGACATTATATTTAATGGAGAAAAACTAAAACCATTCCCCCTAAAATCAGGAACAAGACAAGGGTGCCCACTATCCCACTCCTATTCAACATAGTACTGGAGTTTCTAACCAGAGCAATTAGTCAAGAAGAAGAAATAAAAGGAATACAAATAGGTAAAGAAACTGTCAAAATATCCCTATTTACAGATGATATGATCCTATATCTTAAAGACCCAAAAAACTACCCAAAAACTCCTAGACACCATAAACAGCTACAGCAAGGTGGCAGGATACAAACTCAACTTACAAAAATCATTAGCGTTTCTAGACACCAACAACAAACAAATTCAGAAAGAATATATGGAAACAATTCCATTTACAATAGCCTCAAAAAAAAATCAAATACCTAGGAGTAAACTTAACAAAAGATGTGAATGACCACTACAAGGAGAACTATAAACCCCTGAAGAAAGAGTACAAGTAACACTATAGAAAGTGGAAAGATCTCCTGTGCTCATGGATTGGCAGAATCATCATAGTAAAAATGTCTATACTACCAAAAGCAATCTACATGTTTAATGCAATTCCCATCAAAATCCCAATGACTTTCATCACAGAGATTAAAAAATCTACCCTAAAGTTCATTTGGAAACACAATAGACCAAGAATAGCCAAGGCAATACTCAGCAAAAAGAGCAAAGCTGGAGGTATTACAATACCTGACTTCAAACTACATTACAAAGCAATAGCAATAAAAACAGCATGGTACTGGCACAAAAAACAGACATGAAGACTAGTAGAACAGAACAGAGGACCCAGATATGAATCCACACAACTATACCCACCACATTTTTGACAAAGGTGCCAAAAATATATGATGGAGAAATGACAGCCTCTTCAACAAATGTTGCTGGGAAAAGTGGTTACCCATCCTCAAGAAATTGAAATTAGACCCATGTTTATAACCATGTACTAGTATCAACTCAAAATGGATCAAGAACCTTAATATTGACCCAAAACTCTGGAGTTAGCACAGTAAAGAGCAGGGAATACTCTGGTAGTAATAGGTATAGAAAAGGACTTCCTCGATAGAACCCCAGCAGCTCAGCAACTAAGAGAAAGGATGGATAAAAGGGACTACATAAAATTAAAAAGCTTCTGCACAGCAAAAGAAATGGTCTCTAAACTGAAGGGACCACCCACAGTGTGGGAGAAAATATTTGCCAGCTATACATCAGACAAAGGACTGATAACCAGAATATATAGGCAACTCAAAAAACTAAACTCTCTCAAAATCAATGAACCAATTAAGAAATTGGCAACTGAACTAAACAGAACTTTCTCAAAAGAACAAATTCAAATGGCCAAAAAACATGAAAAAATGCTCACCATCTCTTTCCATAAAGGTAATGCAAATCAAAACCACACTAAGATTCCTCCTCATCCTTGTTAGAATAGCTCTCATCAAAAACACCAACAACAACAGGTGTTGGTGAGGATGTGGGGAAAAAGGAACCCTTGTACATTGCTGCTAGTAATGCAAGCTGGTGCAACCATTCTGGAAAACAATATAGAAGCTTCTTAAAAAACTAAACACAGATCTGCCATATCATCCAGCAATCCCACTCCTAGGGATATACCCAAAGGAATGAAAGTCAGGTTACTCCAGAGGTACTTGCACACCCATGTTTATTGCAGCACTATTCACAATAGCCAAGTTATGAAAACAGCCAAGATGCCTCACTACTGGCAAATGGTTTACGAAAATGTGGTATTTATGCACAATGGAATTTTACTCAGCCATGAAGAAGAATGATATCTTATTATTCTCAACTAAATGGGTAGAACTGGAGAACACCATTCTGAGCAATGTTAGCCAGGCTCAGAAAACCAAAAATCATATGTTCTCCCTCATATGTGGACTTTAGATCTAGGACAAATACAGCAATGTTGTTGGACTTGGGTCACGTGCTAAGGGGAGAGCACATATGGGAGCTATGGGGATAGGTAAGAAACCCAAAACATGAAAGTGTTTGATGTCCCCACTGCAGAGGAACTAATACAGAAACCTTAAAGCAACAGAGGTCAATATGGGAAGGGGATCAGGAACTAGTGAAAAGGTCAGGTAGAGATGAAATCAACTTGGGTTGTAACACACATGTGCCTGGAAGCAATGCTAGGAATCTCTCTGTATAGCTATCCTTATCTCAACTAGCAAAATCACTTTGTCTTTCTTATTACTGCTTATGTCTTCTCTTCAACAAAATTTGGTAAAGGTAGAACAGGTTCTTCCTAGAAGCGAGGGGGGGCGGGGATTGGTGGAGGGCAGGGGGTAGAAATGGATCAAACAATGCATGCACATGTGAATAAATGAATAAAAAAATTTTTTAAATAGCTGCACAACAAATGAAATGGTCTCTAAATTGAAGAAATCACACACAGAATGGGAGAAAATATTTTCTAGATATACATCAGACAAGGGACT
This sequence comes from Castor canadensis, assembly GCF_047511655.1. Lineage (NCBI taxonomy): Eukaryota > Metazoa > Chordata > Mammalia > Rodentia > Castoridae > Castor > Castor canadensis. Next base: position 101,468,027 of record NC_133390.1, on the reverse strand, counting down.
GATAACCAGAATATACATGGAGCTCAAAAAACTAAACTCCCTGAAAATCAATGAACCAATAAAAAAATGAGTGACTGAACTAAACGAACTGTTTCAAAGAAAGAAGTCCAAATGACCAAAAAGCATATGAAAAACTGCTCACCATCCCTGGCCATAAAGGAAATACATCAAAACCACACTTATATTCCACCTCACTCCTATTAGAATAGCTATCATCAAGAACACCACCAACAATAAATATTGGTGAGGATACGTGGAAAAAAGAACCCTCACACAATGCTGGTGGGAATATAAGCTAGTACAACCACTTTGGAAAACAACATGGAGGCTCCTTAAAAAGCTAAACCTAGATTCTGCCACATGATCCAGCAATACAACTCCGAGGGCTATACCTGAAGGAATGCAACTCAGATTACTACAAAGGCACTTGCACACCCATATTTATTGTACCACTATTCACAATAGCCAAGTTATGGAAACAGCCAAGATGCACCATTACCTATGAATGGATTAAGAGAATGTGGTATTTATATACAATGGAATTTTACTTGGCCACAAATAAGAAAATTTTCTCATTTGCAAGTAAATGGATAGAACTGGAGAATATCATCTTAAGTGAAGTTAGTTAGGCTCAGAAGGCCAAAAATTGCATGTTCTCCTTCATATGTGGATTATAGACCTAAAACAAATGCAGTAAAATTTTTGGACATTGGTCACACACTAAGGAGAGACCATGCACAGTAAGAATAGGGAAAGGGAAGGAAACCTAAATCTTAAATGTGGTTGATGTGCTCACTGTAGAGGAGCAAATATAGTAATTTTAAACTGACAGAGGCCACTATGGGAAGGTGACGAGGAAGTATGGAAGAGGTCTGGTAAAGATGAACCCATATGCATTGTAATACATATGTGCATGGAAGCAACACTAGGAATCTCTCTGTATAGCTATCTTTATCTCAAACTACAAAAATGCTATATCTTTCTTAATATCTCATGTTTTCCATTCAACAAAAGTGGAGAACAAGAGGAGGGAAACAGTTCTGACCAGAAAAGGGAGGGTGATGGAGGTGGGGAAGGTGGCCCAAACAATGTATACACATGTGATAAATATTAAAATGATAATATTTTTAAAAAATAAGAAATTAGGAAACCCAAATGAATAATATCAAAGATGAATTGGGGATATTTATAAAAGACACCAATAAAATTCTGAAGATCATATGGGAATATTTTGAAAACCTACACTCCAGCAAACTGGAGAATCAAGAAGAAGTTAACAAATTTATTCACACATATCATGTACCAAAATTGAACTAAGAGGACATAAACAACTTGAACAGTTGTATAATAATTAGTGATTTTAAGACAGTTAAGAAGAACCTCCCAACAGAGAAGAGCCTAGGTCAGGATGAATTCACTTTTGAATTCTATCAGACTTTTAAAGAAGAACTAATACCAATGCTCTTTCAATTATTCTGTAAAGTACAAAAAGAAAGAATGCTACCAAAGCATTCTATAGGCCAGTATTACTCTAATAGCAAGAGCACATAGAGATGCATCAATTAAAAAAAAAAGATATAGGCCAATATCCCTGATGAGCATAGATGCAAATATTCTCAATAAAATACTTGCTAATAGAATCCAACAACACATAAACAGATATTAAACCATTATACCATGATCAAGTAGTTTTCATTACAGGCATGCAAGGATTGTTTAACATACACAAATCAGTAAATGTAATACAACACAAAAACAGAACCAAAGACCAAAAACTGCATGATCATTTCAATAGATGCAGAAAAAAGCCTTTGACAAAATTCAACATCTTTTCATAATAAAATCTCTGTAGAAACCAGGAATAGAAAGAATATACTTCAACATTACAAAGGCTGTATGTGACAAGCCTATAGCCAACATTTCACTAAACTGGGGAAAAAACTGAAATTATCTTCTCTAAAGTCAGGAACAAAATAAAGATGTTCACTCCCCCTACTCTTACTCAATATAGTATTGGAATTCCTAACCACAGCAATAAGAAAGGAGAAAGAAATGAAAGGGATTGGCATAGGGAAGGAAGAAATCAAGTTATCCCTATTTGCAGATGATATAATTTTATACATAAATACCCTAAAAACTCCACCAAAAAACTTTTAGAGCTCATAAACACATTCAGCAAAGTATCCAGATACAAAATCAATGCTCAAAAATCACTAGCATTTATATATACAATGACCAGTGTAATAAAAAAAATCAGGTAAACAATACCATTCACAATAGCTTCAAAAAACTTTAAAATGTCTAGGAATGAATTTAACAAAGAAAGTAAAAGACCTATATAGCAAAATGTGTAAATCACGGAACAAAGAAATCAATGAACATATGAGAAGATGGAAGGGCATCCCATTTTCATGGATTGGCAGAATCGATATTATGAAAATGGATTTATTAACAAATGCAATCTATAAGCTCAATACAATCCCATCAAAACTCCAATAATGTTCTTCCCTGAGACAAAAAAATCAATCCTAAACTTCATATGGACCTCTAATAGCCAAAGCAATTCTGAGCAAAAAGAGCAATGCTAAAGGTATCACAGTACTTGACTTCAAACTATACTTTAGAGCCATAGTAATAAAATCAGCATGGTACTGGCTCAAAAACAGACATGAAGACCAATGGGACAAAATAGGAGACCCAAACAATAAAACCATGCAGCTAAGGCCATTTGATTTTTTGACAAAACATACATTGGAGAAAAGACAACCTTTTCAACAAATCTTGCTGCAAAAGCTAGGTATGCATCTGTAGAAGACTAAAACTAGATTCACGTCTCTATACTGTGTACTAATACCAATTCAAAGCAGATAAAATATCTAGCCATATAGCCTGAAAGTATTAAATTACTACAAAAGAAAGTAGGGAAAACACTGGAACACATAGTCATAGGCAATGTCTTCCTGAGCAGAAATTTAACAGCTCAGCAAATAGGAGAAAGAATTGATAAATAGAACTACATCAAACTAAGCAGCTTCTGCACAGCAAAACAAATGGTCACTGGACTGAAGAGGCAACCTACAGAATGGAAGAAAATCTGTCCCAGCTAAACATCTGACAAGGGATTAATAACCAGAATATACAGGGAGCTCAAAACACTAATCTCCCAAAAAATTTTCAACCCATTGCTTAAATGAGCAAATAAGCCAAAAGAAAGTTCACAAAAGAAGTAAAAATGGCCAATAAATATGTGAAGAAATTCTCTACAGCTCTGACCATAAATGAAATACCAATAAAAATGACATTAAGATTTTACTTCACTCTCCAGAATGGCTCTCATTGAAAACCCAAACAACAAATGCTGATGAGGATGTAAAGGAAAGGATCCCTATACTGTGTTGAGGAGAATGTAAATTAGTGCAGCCATTATGGAAAGCAGTATAGAGGTTCTTCAATAACCTACCATACAATCTAGCAATACTACTCAGGCATGTATCCAAGGAATGTAAGTCAGGAACAACAGACTCACTTGTACACCCATGCTTATTGCAGCACTATTCACAATAGCCCAGCTTTGAAAACTGTCCAGATGCCCTACAACTGATGAATGGATTAAGAAATGTGGGATATATGCACAACAGAGTATTTTTTAGCCATAAAGAAAAGTGAAATGTCATTTGCAGATAAATGGATGAAATTAGAAATCATTATGTTAAGTAAGTAAGCCAGGCAAGGACAAAGATCACATGTTTTCACTTGTATATGAAAACTAGATCTAAAAGATAAACATGTGTGTGTGTATATATACATATATATATACATCATATACATATCATGTGCATATATATACACATATATACAGCATATATATATCATGTATATAGATATATGATATATATGTACACACATATACACATTTGTGATTATGGGACTGTTTGAGTGTTTGTGGGTACTGGTAAGACAGGAGAAGAAAAGAGAATGATAGGGAGTAAATAATATCAAAATACATTGCATCCCCGTATGAAGAAGGCATAATGAAATGAACTGAAAGCTGTTGAATAATAGTGGGATAGGGAAGATAGAGAAAGAGAGAGCAATAGAAGGTGTCAATCTGATTAAAGTACCATATATTCATGTTTGAAATACCATGGTGAAACACCAAGAAATAATTAATATACACTTTAATTATAACAAAGGACAGGAATATAAAACTGGTCCTTGTTTAGGGGTGAGTAATATTGAGGAGGGGAGAGTTAACAGACAGGGAATGTGGTTGATGTACTTCATATACTGAGAACAATGAAACCTGTTGAAATTGTTTTAAGAAGTAGGAAGGAAGGAGGAAGAAAAATAATGTAGAGGGTAAACCTAACCAATGTACATTATAAGCATATATGGAAATGTCACAATGAAAACCCCCTTTATGACTAATATATGCTAATAAAGATGTTTAAAATAAATAAAAGCAACTCAGTAACAAGGAAGAAAAAAATGAACTATAAAATCATGGAAGGATTTTGAGGGAATTTAAAAGTTTTTACTAAGTGAAAAAAGCTAATCTAAAAGGACTTTTCACTATTTGAACACAAATTTGTGAATTCTCAAATAGCTACTACTAAAAAGATGGTAAATACCAATGATTTCCTAGATTCAGTGGTAAGTGGGGAGGAATGAGTCAGTGGATCAAAAACCATTTTTAGAGCAAAAAAACTGTACTTTTATGATACTGTGATAGTGGATAAACATTATGATTTTGTCAAAACCCATAGAACTGTACAACTTAAAGAATGAGCCCTAAGGTAAAGTATGGAGTTTGGTTCACAGTAAAATATTAATATTTATACATCAGTTGTAACCAGTGCCTGGTATTAATGCAGGACATTGGGAATGTTGTGAGGGTTATGGAAGACTGCTATGCTTTCTGTACAAATTTCTAGAAACATAAATGCACACAGGGGTCTTGATTGTGTAGGAGAAAATAAAATAAATAACATCCCTTGAAAACAAGATAGTTACTAGCACAGTAGGTAAAATTATTAGGGCATTGATTAGCAAGACTATAGGAAACAAAAACAAGAATAATGAAAATTGCTGCCATTGGAGAGTAAGTGGACTGGAAGAATGGGATCAGCAAAGGGGTGTGAAGGAAAAAGAGAAACATCTGAGCAACACAGAAAGGTGAGAAACTTGAAGGAGAACTATGTCTGACATTCAAGAAAGTTAAATTCTTTCAATTTCTTATATATAAACCATGTGTATTTTACCAGATCCAGGAGTAAAGTCTGACAAATATTCTGAAGTAATGATGATGATGGATATATAGATAGATGATTGATAGATAAATAGATAGATAGATAGATAGCTGATTGAGATTTGAAGAAAGGAATAATTTCCACATCTAGCTTGATGAGGTAGTAGAAATAAAAGTCAAGATGACACTGAATAGAAATCAAGAACTCAATCATGGGCTTGCATACCTATAAACCCAGCACTCAGAAGGTTAAGGCACAAGGATTGAGAGGTCAAGGCTAGCCTGGGCTACAAGACCCTGTCTCAAAAGAAAGAAAAGAAAAAAGTAATAAAAAATTCAATGGAGGCAAGAAATGAAAACCCTGAGAACATCACATACACACACACACACACACACACACACACACAAATTCCCAAATTTTGAGGGAAAAAATTAAGATATCACTGTATAGCCACAGAATCCAGAAGAAAGTTTGGGTCATCTTTATCTATGTCTTATCTGAACTCCCACTGACATCTGGGTAATATTTAGGATTGCTTACTTGCATGTTGAGTCATCTCCATTGTTCTTATTACATACAGAATGTCCAGCTGGGTGTAAGCATAACTCCTCTTTAGAAAATACAGGTTTTACTTTTATGTTTTCCTCTTGAATCTCACTTTCTACTAAATTAGTATCTCTTTTAGGAAGAGAAAGACAGTTTTCAATATTCCAATGCTTTGCCTAAAAAAAAACAAAACCAGATCTTTTATATCTTATGAAATTTATTTCCATCTAATGTTTCTGTGTATTTACCATGGCCTAGATCACTAATTGAACTCCTAGGGTTATCCACACACAAATGACTAAGGCAGGATTCCGGACTTAAGGAGCTTACCGTCTTGTAGGGGAGTTAAAAGCTATCTAATTTTAATAAAGGTAGAAAATGGGAAGTGTAATAGGAAACAAAAATTCTCTGAAGTCATAACAATGGACCACAAAAAATTACTGCTATTTCTACTTGAAAATCCTATACAGTAAGAGCTAAAAACAAGAACTTTTATTAAAGAACTGACATTTTTTTCTTACAACATTCTTTTTATATCCTACCTCTTAAAAGAAACCTCAAAAAATCAGTTGCATTACCGGATTTTTCCAGGAGAAAAATATGTAGTATATAATAGCTTTCATAAATTTTGCCTGCAATTCTTTTGTTTGTTTGTTTGTTTGTTTGTCTGGTGGTGGTAGGGGAGGTTGAACTCAGGGGCTCATGCACACTAGGCAAGCACTCTATCACTTGAGTCACAACCCCCAGCCCTTGTTAGTTTTTATTTTTTGTTTGTTTATTTTGTTTTGTTTTGTGCTGATAGGGTCTGGCATTTTTGCCCAGGTGTGGCTTCCAACATCAATCCTCCTACCTATACCTCCCACATAGCAAGCATTACTGCTACATATAACCACACCTAGCTGGTTGGTCAACATGGGACTTTCCTAACTTTTGTTCAGGCAAGCTTGCACCACTCTCCTCCCAAAATCCACCTCCTAAGTAGCTCAGATTGCAGACGTGTAATACCACATCCTGTCTACATGTCTTATATGTATACATCTAGCCAAAGCTCACTATTGACAATTTATTTTAAATTTTAAAAATAAAAGATTGATTTTCTTGTCTTATATCAATTCACATATGCCCTCAGGAATGTTCTACATAACATGCTATATAATATGAAGGAATCATTAGGTCTCTCAAGGATATTTGACAGATCAACCTTATCCTAAAGGTTTACAAAGTAAAATGTTTTTACGGGCCTAGCAGAAAGTGTCAATAAATAAATTTAATCTCATATAAGATAATAAATAGCAACTGAAATTTAGTTTCTGTGTTTGTATATATTAAGGAGAAGGAGGGATGACACTGAATCACAAAGAGACTGTGTTATATAAGAGGTATTGCTATGGCTTGGCTGTAATATGATTGTGTCATCCGGTGTTGGTTGGTCTCAGTGTGGTAACATTGAGAGATGATGGGAAACCTTCAGGAGGTAGGAGCTAGTGAGAGGTGTTTAGGTTATTGGGGGAACTCCCTTCAGAAGAGATTAAGGTAGTTTTTATGGGCCCCTGAGTTAGTTGTTGCAAGAGCAAGCCTGGCCCTTCCCAGCTTTCTGTCCTATCCTACTGTGTGATGTCACCCTCTTACACGGCTCCAGCCACAATGACACCATCTTCCATGGAGAATGGAGCCAAGGGGTCCTCACCAGAGCATGTGCTACACTGTTTGGATTTTCAACCTTCAAACCTGTGAGCTAAATAAGCTACTTTTCTTTGCAAATTATATAGTGTCAGATGCCATTTTACTAACAGATGATGGATAAATACAGTGGGGAATAATATATGTTCCTTTTCAAGAGAAGCAAAAAATCTGGATCTTTCATGAAATCTCTTCACATTTAAGTCATATTTTAAATAGTGGGTGAATAGCCACAACCAAAATCCTGGTAATCAAATCAACCAGATGAGGAGGGTCACCAAGGCACAAACTACCCAGTACAACAGAACTTCAAGCTGAAGGAGGGGCACTGAAGAGTTGCAGATGTCATCTAATTTATTCATATCCCACAATCATCTGACAGTCCCCTGGAATAAATGTCCTTATAGATAAACTATTTCCACCCCCGTTTTACCAACTCCAGAAATAGGCATATCATAATACTTAAATTTAGCTTGAAGTTGGAAGTAGTGGCTCATGCCTATAACCCCAGCTACTTGGGAGACAGAGATCAGGAGGATCCTGGTTCAAAGCCAATTGGGCAAAAAGTTTGAAAGACCCCATCTTATCCAATAGGTAGGCTGGTGGTGTGTGATTGTCAGCCCTGCTATGCAGGAAGTGTAAACAGGAGAATCACAGACCAGGCTGACCAAGGCATAAATGCAAGACCTTACTGAACAAATACCTAAAGTGAAAGGTGGGAGGCATGGTTCAAATGGTAGAGTATCTTCCTAGCAAGTGCAAGGCCCTGTGTTCAAGCTCCAGTACTGCCAAAAGAAATTTATGTGGAAACTAGCCAAAAATCAATGCCTATGTTATAAAAGTGACTCAAAGCTGATTTAAAATATCTTTTGTGAAATATATTAAATCACTTTACACTAAATTTTAGATACTTTAATCAGATTATATGTAGTTGAAAAAATGCCTTAATATAGGAAATTAAAATATATTACTGCTTCTTCTCATATTTTCCATAACTACTAAGCCTGTATTAATCGAATGAATAAAACCAAATGCTATGTTAAAATGTACAGCAAGACTCAATAATTGTACAGGTCAAATTTGTTCAGTAATGATTATTCTGATCCTATTACATATACTAATCAGGCCTCTTCTCCTTCTTACCTATGTATTTCTACTTGCCCTCTGTAACTTTCTATTTTGCTGTAAAAGGATGTATCTTCTTACACATCATGATAAGAATTTCACTGTTGTTATTTTCCAGTACCTATAATTTATTCCTTTCTCAGCCCTGCCTTCACGTCCCTACATTTGATTATTACCTTTATTATTACCTGACAGTCACAATCACTGGTTTGTTTCTCTACATTGCATTTTAACTAAATTTTGAAATTGAAGGAATTCATCTATTTTTGAAGAAAAATTTTCCTCAAAAATCTTAAAATATTTTGAGCTGCACACAGCCACCATCTTTCTATGTCTTTGGTGTTCTCTACTTGATGCAACTGTCCTGGTTAATTGTAAACAAAAGAAGCCTGAGCTCCAGCTTCAGAAATGTTTTCCCATGACTAGTGAACAATAAACTAGTGAGATTCCAATGGAAATCAGCCCAAGTTCATATAAAATGTCAAGTAACTGCTAGAGTAATATAAAGAAGCAATATTTATACCTGACCAAAGATCAAAATAGGAGCATTACAGAGCCCAGTCACACAAATGCTGCAGTCAGCAGAACAGGAGACAATCAGTAACCGACCACCTGGCTCGCACATCTCCAAGGATCTTATCTGGTCCTCATGAGGTTGGAATGATCTTAACAGACTTGGAGTCTCTGTGATTTTGTTCTTACTGGAGTTTAGGCAGTACTCCTAAGTGGAAAGAAATGTCAGAACTTTAAAACCCAATTATAAAAATGATTATAATGATATAATATGTTTTTTTAAGCCTGAAATGGAAATGAAAAGCTGTAAAGAGAGATTCCAAGATGGCGACTAGAAGGAGGAAGCAGAAACATGCTTCCTAAAGTAAAATCTTGGAGAGACACTGGAGATACACCTTACAGGAAAAACCACCAAAAAGCAGCAAAACTCTGACTCCTCCACACCCCCAGCCAGCGCATAGTGCCCCCACTCCATGGTAAATGGAGAAACCAGGAGGGCTCCTATGCCGCCAGACACCAGCTCCCAGACTGCTTGGGAAGACGCAGACCACCAGGTGAGCTAAGCGGCATGCGGTACTCCAACAGACAGTCCTGGGCCAGATCAGCATAGCCCCCTGGACAGACCAACCCCCACTCAGGGAAAAAGAGGAAAAAAACCAAACTGAATAATAAACAACAACAAAAAAAGTTATGTAGCAAAGAGGGCAGGGCGCCCTGAGTGAGGAAGTGGGGAGGGGCACTCCCTCATGAAACTGTAAATAAACAAGCTGACTGGAGAAGGCAGGAGTCGTGGCATCCACCCAGCAACCTTGGAGCAGGAAAGCTTGTAAAAATGGTGGTGGGAGGAAAACTCCACAGGAGAAGGGGGAAGGGTCACTTCCCACGTGAACTGTAAATAAACACTCCAGCCAGAGAAGGCAGGTATAGCGCCACCCTCCCCTTGGAAAGGGGAAAGCTGGTAACAGTGGTGGTTGCACCCAGGAGAACTCTAAGTAAACAAAACCTGAGGAGCTAGGTGAGTGTTGAGCTCATTCCTGAGATCTGCAATCAATAAAGTCTCCAGCAACAGCTGGCTGACAGTAGTGGGCAGGTGAGTCACAGCCTCAGATAGACATTCAAAAAGCTGTCTCCAGATTCTTTTTTTTTTTCTCTTCCTTTGATGAGACAACAACCGAACTACACCTGAATGCTGAAAAATTTACTGAAACTGTATTACATTTGAACTTGGGACACTTTGTGGTGTTTTGCTTGTTTTTGTTTTTTTTGGCTTTTTTCCCCTTTGATGAGACAACAAACAGAACTACTTCTGAGACACCATCTCCAGGATTGGAGGCTGAGGGACTGAAACTTTATTGCATTTAATCTTAGAGATTTTTTTTGATCCTCTGTCTGTCTCTCTAATGCCTGCTTGTCTTACTGTGCATTAGGATACTATTTCTCCCTGTTTATATCTTTGACACTTTTTGTTTGTTTGTTTGCTTTGTTTTTTTACTTGTTTGTTTATCTGTTTTTCTCTTTTTCTTTACCATCTTTGCTTTCCCTCTCCTCTCACCCTTCCATTCTAAATATCACCACTGTTATTATTACAAGCTAGAAAATACTTAATTGCACACAGTACAGGGACAGTAGCAATACCAAGGGCAATGATGGGAAGACAGAAAAAACAGGGAAACCAGTTGCCCCACAGCAAAAAATTAGTACAGGAACTAGAGGGAAATGAAGAAAACAGATCCAGACTCCAACAAAATGAAGATAAACTATACCAAAGAACCCAATAAAGCCCACAAGAATAATCTAAAAAAAGAAATGCTACAGGTAATCAATGAGAACTTTATAGAGATGATACTGGATATGGTCAACCAAAATGTACAGGACACACTCAAGAAATTCCAAAACAACAAAAATAGAGAATTTGAAAAAGCACAAGAAGAAATAAAAGAAACCATAGAAGCACTCTATGAACACCAAAGTGAAACAAAGAACGTGATAAATAAAGAGATAAATGAACTCAGCAGGAAAATAGACAACATTAAAGAGGAAACCACCCAGGATATGGAAAACCTCAGAAAAAAGAACGAAACAGAAATGCAAAACAAAATGGAAGGCCAATCCAGCAGAATAGAACAAGCAGAAGACAGAATCTCAGAACTCAAAGATGTAATGGTTGTTAAAGGAAAAACCAAAGAACTATTAGTTAAACAACTCAAGACCTATGAAAAGAAAATACAAGAACTCACGGACTCCATCAAAAGACCAAAACCAAGAATCATGGGCATTGAAAAAGGAGAAGAAGTGCAAGCAAAGGGAATACATTATATATTCAACAAAATAATTACAGAAAATTTCCCAAATCTAGAGAAAACTATGGCCATACAGATGCAAGAGGCCTCCAGAACACCAAACAGTCCAGAACAAAATAGAACATCATCATTAAAACAACAAGTACAGAGACTTGAGAAAGAATATTGAAGTCTGTAAGAGAGAAAAACCAAATACCATACAAAGGTAAACCTATCAAAATCACAGCAGACTACTCAACAGAAACATTATAAGGAAGAAGAGCTTGGGGTGAGATCTTCCAGGCAGTGAATGAAAATCACTTCAACACTAGGATACTCTACCCAGCAAAACTATCATTCAAAATAGATGGAGCAATAAAAGTCTTCCATGATAAGAAGAAACTAAAACAATATGTGACCACAAAGCCACCACTACAAAAGATTCTTCAAGGGATTCTGCACACAGAAAGTGAAACCCAACATAACCATGAAAGGGCAAGCAGCACCAAACTACAGGAAAAGAAAAAGCAAGAAAGTAGAGAGTAACTTCTATTTAGATACACACAATCAAACCTTCAAAAAACTAAGACAATTAAATGACAGGAATCACCACATACATATCAGTACTAACACTTAATGTTAATTAACTTAATTCCCCCATCAAAAGGCACCATTTGATGAACTGGATTAAAAAGGAAGAGCTAACAATTTGTTGCTTACAGGCGACCCATCTCACCAATAGAAATAAGCATAGGCTTAGGATGAAAGGCTGAAAGAAGATTTACCAAGCCAATGGCCCCTGAAAACAGGTAGGAGTACCAATACTTATCTCTGACAAAGTAGACTTCAAACCCTCATTGATCAAATGAGATAAAGAAGGACACTACATACTAACAAAAGGGGAAATAAACCAAAAGGAAATAACAATTATTAACCTATATGAACCCAATGTCAATATGCCCAATTTCATCAAACATGCCCTAAAGGATCTAAAAGCATTTATTAACTCCAACACAGTGGTTGTGGGAGACTTTAACACCCCATTGTCATCAATAGACAGGTCATCCAAACAAAAAATCAATAAAGAAATCCTAGATCTAAAATATACCATAGATCAAATGGACCTAGTTGATGTCTACAGAACATTTCATCCAACTTCTACACAATATACATTCTTCTCAGCAGCCCACGGAACCTTCTCCAAAATAGATCATATCTTAGGGCACAAAGCAAGGCTCAGCAAATATAAGAAAACAGAAATTATACCATGCATTCTACCTGATCACAATGCAATAAAACTAGAACTCAACAACAAAAACAAAGACAAAAAGCATGCAAACAGCAGGAAACTGAATAACTTATTGCTTAATGAAAAATGGGTGATTGATGAAATAAAAGAGGAAATTAAAAACTTCCTGGAAGACAATGAAAATGAAAATATAACCTACCAGAACTTATGGGACACAGCAAAGTCCTGAGAGGAAAGTTTATAGCCATGAGTGCATATATTAAACAGACTGAAAGATCTCAAATAAATGACCTAATGATACATCTCAAACTCCTAGAAAAACAAGAACAAGCAAATCCCAAAACAAATAGGAGAGAAATAATAAAAATAAGAGCTGAAATCAACGAAATAGAAACCAAAAAAAAACCATACAAAGAATTAATGAAACAGAAAGTTGGTTCTTTGAAAAAATAAACAGGATCAACAGACCCTTGGCAAACCTGACTAAAATGAGGAGAGAAAAAACCCAAATTAGTAGAATCAGGAATGCAAAAGGGGAGAAAACAACAAACACCATGGAAATCCAGGAAATCATCAAAGACTACTTTGAGAACCTATATACAAATAAATTTGAAAATTTTAAAGAAATGCACAGATTTCTAGATAAATATGATCATCCAAAACTGAACCAAGAGGATATTAATCACCTGAATAGATCTATAACACAAAATGAAATTGAAGCAGCAATCAAGAGTCTCCCTAAAAAGAAAAGTCCAGGACTTGGTGGATTCTCTGCTGAATTCTATCTGACTTTTAAAGAAGAACTGATACCAACCCTCCTTAAACTGTTCCACAAAATAGAAAGGGAAGGAAAACTGCCTAACACATTTTATGAAGCCAGTGTTACACATATCCCAAAACCAGGCAAAGACACCTCCAAAAAAGGAGAACTATAGGCCAATCTCCTTAATGAACATTGATGCAAAAATCCTCAATAAAATAATGGTAAACCGAATTCAACAGCACATCAAAAAATCATTCACCACCACCAAGTAGGCTTCATCCCAGGGATGCAGGGGTGGTTCAACATACGAAAATCAATAAACGTAATAAACCATATTAACAGAAGCAAAGACAAAAACCACCTGATCATCTCAATAGATGCAGAAAAAGCCTTTGATAAGATCCAAGACCATTTCATGATAAAAGCTCTAAGAAAACTAGGAATAGAAGGAAAGTTCCTCAACATTATAAAAGCTATATATGACGAACCTACAGCCAGCATTATACTTAATGAGAAAAACTGAAACCATTCCCTCTAAAATCAGGAACAAGACAAGGATGCCCACTATCTCCATTCCTATTCAACATAGTACTGGAATTCCTAGCCAGACCAATTAGGCAAGGAGAAGGAATAAAAAGAATACAAATAGGTAAAGAAACTGTCGAAATGATCCTATACCTTGAAGACTCAAAAAACTCTACTCAAAAGCTCCTAGACACCATCAATAGCGATAGCCAGGTAGCAGGATATAAAAACAACGTAGAAAAATCATTAGCATTTCTATACACTAGTAATGAAACTGAGAAAGAATATATGAAAACAATTCCATTTTCAATAGCCTCAAAAAAAAACCAAATACCTAGGGGTAAACTTAACAAAGGATGTGAACAACCTCTACAAGGAAAACTATAAACTTCTGAAGAAAGAGATTGAGGAAGACTATAGAAAGTGGAGAGATCTCCTATGCTCATGGATTGGTAGAATCAACATAGTAAAAATGTCTATACTCCCAAAAGTAATCTACATGTTTAATGCAATTCCCATCAAAATCCAATGACATTCATTAAAGAGATTGAAAAATCTACCATTAAATTTATATGGAAACACAAAAGGTCACGAATATCCAAGGCAATACTGAGTAAAAAGAATAACACTGGAGGTGTCACGATACTTGACTTCAAAGTATATTACAAAGCAATAACAATAAAAACAGTATGGTACTGGCACAAAAACAGACATGAAGACCAGTGGAACAGAATAGAGGACCCAGATATGAAGCCACACAACTATAACCAACTTGTCTTTGACAAAGGCACTAAAAATATACACTGGAGAAAAGACAGACTCTTCAACAAAAACTGCTGTGAAAACTGGTTAGCAGTCTGCAAAAAACTGAAACTAGATCCATATTTATCACCCTATACCAATATTAACTCAAAATGGATCAAGGATCTTAATATCAGACCCCAAACTCTAAAGTTGGTACAGGAAAGAGTAGGAAATACTCTGGAATTAATAGGTACAGGCAAGAACTTTCTTAGTGGAACCCCAGCAGTTCAGCAACTAAGAGATACCATAGATAAATAGGACTTCATAAAACTAAAAAGCTTCTGTGCAACAATGGTCTCTAAACTGAATAGACCACCCATAGAGTGGGAGAAAATATTTGCCAGCTACACATCAGTCAAAAGGCTGATAACCAGAATATATAGGGAACTCAAAAAACTAAATTCTCCCAAAATTAATGAACCAATAAAGAAATGGGCAAGTGAACTAAACAGAACTTTCTCAAAAGAACAAATTCACATGGCCAAAAAACACATGAAAAATGCTCACCATCTCTAGCAATAAAGGAAATGTAAATTAAAACCACACTAAGATTCCACC
The DNA here is from genome assembly GCF_047511655.1 of Castor canadensis. Taxonomy (NCBI): domain Eukaryota; kingdom Metazoa; phylum Chordata; class Mammalia; order Rodentia; family Castoridae; genus Castor; species Castor canadensis. The sequence continues at coordinate 101,452,736 of NC_133390.1, read as the reverse complement.
TCACCCTTGTTAGAATAGCCATCATTAGCAAGACCACTAACAACATGTGTTGGTGAGGATGCAGGGAAAAAGGAACCCTCTTACACTGCTGATGGGAATGTAAACTAGTACAACCACTGTGGAAAAAAATTTGGAGGCTACTTAAACATCTAAACATTGATCTACCATATGATCCAGCAATACCACTCTTGGGGATATACCCAAAAGAATGTGACACAGGTTACTCCAGGGGCACCTGCACACCCATGTTTATTGTGGCACTATTCACAGTAGCCAAGTTATGGAAACAGCCAAGATGCCCCACCACTGATGAATGGATTAAGAAAATGTGGTATTTATACACAATGGAATTTTATGCAGCCAGGAAGAAGAACAAAATGTTATCATTTGCAGGTAAATGGATGGAATTGGAGAACATCATTCTGAGTGAGGTTAGCCAGGCCCAAAAGACCAAAAATCATATGTTCTCCCTCATATGCAGATATTAGATAAAGGGCAAACACAACAAGGGTGTTGATCACATGATAAAGCAAGAGCACACAAAGGTATGAGGATAGATAAGACACCCAAAAAAGTAGATAGCATTTGTTGTTCCTAATGCAGAGAAACTAAAGCAGATAATTGGAAGCAACTGAGGCAATAGGAGAAGGGGACCAGGAACTAGAGAAAAGGTAGTTCGAGAAGAATTAACTTAGAAGGTAACACACATGTACAGGAAAGCAATGCGAGTCAACTCCCTGTATAGCTATCCTTATCTCAACTAGCAAAAACCCTTGTTCCTTCCTATTATTGCTTATACTCTATCTTCAACAAAATTAGAGATAAGGGCAAAATAGTTTCTGCCTGGTAGCGAGGGGTAAGGGGGGAAAGGGAGGGAGCGGGGGGAAGAGGGAAGAAATGACCCAAACATTGTATGCGCATATGAATAAAATAAAAATTTAAAAAAACCTGTAGATTTGGGAATAATAATCTATGACTCAAATGTAAGAGAGTTAACGATAACAGAGGTTAGAAAGATGGCACTAACATTTAAAAACAAAAGGTTTCTCACTGCCTTGACTGACTTGGGAAATGGAAAGAAGGAAGAGCAGGGAGAAAGGATGGAAAGAAAAAAAAATGAACAGTAATATCAGTTATTGGATAAAGATGAGCTTTGCCATGTATAGATAGTCACATAATATAATATAATTTACATTATTTGAAAAGTGAGTAGATAATTGTGTTAAAAAAAAAGCATTGCCCAACTAATTCAGAATGATGATAATGTTAGATGAAGGGCCAATATGCAAATACATTTTCAATCTAATTTCAAATAAGGCATACCTTAGTTATTTGCATTCAAACAACACTGCAGTACCTTACTAACAAACTTGCATTCCTAAATTGAATGAATGATTTGACTATATTTTAACAAGTTTTCTACTTAACAAAATCTGGTTTTCTCCATCAATTCTATTCAAAACAAGCCTCTGCTCAATACTTGTAAATGGTCCTAGACAGAGGAAGAGACATTCCTCTAATCAGGAAATAAAACCTGATTCATACAAGCAGATACAGTTTTATCAGATATTTGTCATTTGCAACAAGAGGCAATCTAAAATAATGAAGATGATATAAGAATTTTTTCAATTTACCTCTATGTTCCATATTTTCAACCATCCATCACTATCTCCTGTGGTAAGGTATCGATTCAACTTATCAGTAGACATAATAATAGATCCAGCTCCACTATGAGCTAAAAATTCAGCCAGAAGGTGTTTCTTAAATGTGTCCCAGAACCTTACATAACCAGACCCTCCACATGATACTAGGTTAGCTCCTCCTGTTACATAAAGGAAAATCTAATTAGGAAACTATAACAACAAATTCCAGTGGCTTGCCCTGCAGAAAGAATGTGTTACTGGAGAGGTGAGTAGCACCGAAATGTATTTTCAGAAGCACTTTGAATCTGTAAATTAGAAAACGGAGAAGATCCTATAATAACCTCACTGGTCTGTGTTGAGCATTAATATGTAACACGTTCCATTAAATTCAGTTTCTTTTCCTTCATACACTACTATGATGTTATTTGGGTCTTGAAATTAGGTAGAATTAATTTGTTTCATTAAATAACTTACAAAATATTAATTCCATCAATATGATAATATCCTGATTACATAAAATTTATCTTCCCTAACTGCCTATTGGACATATACACAAAGAAGTGAAAGTCCTCACCCACAAACTGAGATGCACCTATGTGGTCAGAGCCTAACTTGAAATCAAGTCTAATTTAATTTCTCTGTTTAGCAGCATAGTTAGTATTCTCTTTACGGGCTTGTTTTTAAATTTTTGCTTTTTTATTGTTGTGGCATTTACTAAGGTTCTTTCAATTTATCAAATATGTCATACTTGGATTCACCCCCTCCACTGCTCTCTCTCATACCCCCTCCCCTGATTCCTGGAACGGTTTCAACAGGTATCATTTCTGCATTTTTAAAATTTTTTATAAGGACTTTATTGTATGCCCTTATGGAACCCTTTTCACTTTTCATTTTTATATTCTTTATAGAAGCGCTTTACCTAAATTATTCTTCTGTGGCAAAGTTCCTATAATTTGATAAATCTGTAGATAACTTCCAATTTGTTTCACAAGCGTACTGGCGATTAACCATCATATCTACTTAAACTAATAATGGAAGGCAGCTGCTTCGCTGGAACCAATTCGGGAATACTGATGACATTGAGAAGAATTAGTATTGAAGAAATGAAGGTAATTTTAGGATAATGATTCATATTGTGAATATAAGTGAGTGCTAGAAAATAGAAAGTTTTGTAATCTGTTATATGTCTATTTTAAATGCCCCATGTTTTGAAAGATAACAGAGGCATACTTTTACTGATGACAGAAAATTTTATATGAATATCCTACAGATTTTCCCTTTGCAAATTACATATGAGAAACTGAATTACAAAAGATGGTTCTTTTTTCAACCATAACACATATGTCTAGAAAAACACTTCTTAAAATACAATACCTACTTTAGATAAATATTCAAAGCATATTTACATTATCCTTAAAAACAGACTTTATTTTGGAAAGATTCAAGCTTCATGAAATTAGGAAAATTAGGCAAATGGTTATTTCAGTTATATAACAGAATATCACCACAGTAACTCAAATGGTAGTGCCAATGTTAGCATATGTATCACAAGTGATTAAAACAGGATTCAGATGCATTCTGAAAAGCATATATAACTGGCAGTGATATTCAAAGCATCACAAAACAGTGTTTAAGACAAAGGACAAGCAACCCTCTGCTGGGATCAACACTTACTTCAAATTTTGCCATTGCTACCAATCTCAAAACACCTTGACCTATCTTGATACCAGGTGCCCGTACAGTCAGTCTCAGATTCCTTTCTTTGCTGTATGGGAACCTAAGCTTTGGCTTAGTTGTCCCCCACTCTACTAATACACTTATATGCCATGACTGGAACACTGATTTCAGTTGTCTTTATCAAATATTTGTCAGAGTGTTTCTCACTCTGCTCTTGATGTATATAGCACCAGATAAATTGTCAGTCAGATCCTGTCTAGCTCCTGCTCCTGCCCCAACTTCCTCCACCCCAACCTCCTGTGCCGAGGTGCATGGTCTCCCGTGATTCAGGACTGATTTGGAGAGCTCACAGAGTCAAATGCTGTAAGACCTAAACAGAAATAGATTGAACTTTATTATTCCCTTTCACAAATACAGTCAGGCAAATATATTTTTTACCTGTTGCTGCAATGTTTTTTCTTGCTTCAAGAAAACAAAGCCTCATAACAGCATTATTACCCTCAGTGTCAATCTCAAAGGCAGCCTGGTCTACCATGGTGTGGGTAGAGGAGCTCTTCTCAGGACTGAGCTTTTGAGGTTTTGTATCTGTGATAAAGACAGACAGGTGTCTTAATGAAGAGAATTAGCTGCTGCTCAAACCAATACAAATGAAAAATAATAGGGCTACTTCCATCACTGTCTCTGCTGACTCCAGGTCTCACAGTAGATGTTGTCAGTCACAAACACCAAACCTCCTGCTATTCTTTTCCTCAACCCCAATCTGCAACACCATTTGACTTAATTTTTGCCTTGCATATTCCATGCACACTTACTGTGCTCTCCCTTGATATGAATTAATGGGGACATCATATTATATTTACTGCTCACATCACAGAGATCCTGATATGCTCAAGACAAATGGGTTTTTAATACCATGGCATTTGCAGCTTATTAATCATTAATACTACTTCTGCAAATATTGTAATGAACATGAAATGTAAAGCATATTTATTTATATTTAAATGAACATTTTTTAGCAATGCTACTTGTTAGTGGGTTACTCTGGAGAGGATATTACTAACAGTACATCAATTATCTATTGATACCATCTAATGAAAAATGAGGATATTCATCTGTGAATCTATGAGCAATCACCAGTATTATGAAAAATATCTACAGGGATATCTTCAAAATATCTAAGTAAGAAATCTATAAGAATGCCCCTTAAGTGTTTTTGAAATTTGATATTGTTTATTTCTCTCTCTTTTATTTCTATAGGCACTTAACGGTAGCCACAATTTGGTTGCTATGAATATATGGCACTCTCTTGAAAGCCAATGTAGAGAAAAGGGCAGACTCACAACCTCTCCATGGAAGGTTAAGATGAGCCCTAACCATTAGCTCTTTGTACATAAAACAGTATCTGCAGCTGAGTAATTCCTTTAACTCTTAAATTGGTTTTCTTAGTCTCAATAAATCACTTCCTCATCTTCTGTCTCTCTCTCTTCCTCTCTCTCTTTCTTTCTCTCTCTCTTTCTCACACACACACACACACACACACACACACACACAATGTATCTGATGGCCAGTGCTTTCCAAATGTTGAATCCATTCTCTATGAGTTTATCCAATTCAGACAATAGAATCTGACTTGACCATGGGAATGAAATATTCATTACCCATATAAATTAGTCTAAGGAAAACCCTTTAGTATCTAACTAAAATAAAATGTGAGAGGCAATTTTCAAGACATTTGCTTAAGTATAAAATATTCATGTGTTCTGCTAAACTCTCATAAAATACAATATAGTCCAGTCTAATGCTCCTTACAGGTTTCTAAAGGAATAATTTAAGATTTCCAGGTGGCATAATATTTAATACAAAGCCTTAGACTGAGTCTGAACAGCCAATCAAGTGAACATAGTTTCCTTCTTCCTGCCAAGGGGTACCCAAAGTTCACTCAAAGGCAATTTGGCAAGGTTTATTGGAGAAAACTAAACTAGATAAAAATGAGAGACCTGTTCTCTGCTGTCAGTAATACAGAAATGCTGGTATAACATAAAGAGAAGAAACAGCATGCATGGAGAATTTGCTAAGCCAAATAAATCTCAAGATTCTTTTTAGTCACTGACATAACAACAATATCACTAATCCTTTGTGCTTACAGCTGATCATCTATAATTTAGGAGTAAGCTGCATTGGGTACATGCATAAAAAGCCAGGCCTACTGGGGTCTGACTCACATCATTTTAGTTTCAAACTTGCACTCACCTAATGTTGAGTTTAGCAGCCTCTGGTAACCAGGGTGAAGGACATTATGAGCATTTTCTGTACTATTATTCCACAGAATAATTTCTCCATCATAGCTCCCTACATGAACCAAGATAAAGAATATAAATGGTCAAAAGATCAGATAGAAAATACATACAGCAGCAATTAAAGGACGCCCTTATCAATGTGCCTTAAACAAAATCTGGCACACAGTAGGCAGTGTCTCTATATTTTTGAAGACATGAATAACTAGTAATTGTATTAACTTTAGACTTACAGTCTTCACAGTATCATCCTTGCAGAAGATGTGTAGAAATTACTGTTATCTCCTTTTACTTTAGAGTTATAAAACATTCAGAATAAAGGCTCCATAGATAAACAACTTGAGTTTGCATCCAAGTTCTGCTACTTATTAACTGTGGAAACTTGTACATATTGTTTAACTCTGCTTGATGCCACAATTTCCCCATCTATAAACCTGCTTAATAATTGTATTTATCTCATAGGACTTATGAAAAAATGAAAAGTATTTAGAATGGTGCTGAGAATATTGTAAGTACTGAAAAAGTATGAATTATTATTATACTCCTTTATTGAGTAAGGACAAGCAAATCAAGTCCTCCTGGATTTCTGTTCCTTGCATCCTGAGTGTATACTCTTTTCATTCTTTCCCTCCTATGTTCATTATTAAATATTACTTTCCCCATGCTAAAATTCTCCCTACAGAAAGTACAGAGAAAAGCCCAGAGGCTTACCAGAGGGTAAGTCTGACCAAGTCTGTCCTGTGGATGAGCAGCACAACAGTGCCCAGATATCTGGCTGTGCTCTGTGACTCAACGAGATCAGCTCCTACTGAGCAGAGTGTGAATGTAAAGTGAGCAGTTCAAGAGAAGAGCTGAGTTTGGGTATGATCTACATATGGTGACTTTTTTGGGATCTGGGGCAGAGAAAAAAGAAATGAATACTAAATTCTTTATTGTTCTGGAAAATCACTGTGTATAATCAGAAATTGGCTAAGAAAAATGGATTTCAGCTGTCCATGGCACATCCATTGTACTTTATTGCAATGGGCTTGGCCAGACTTTTATTACATAGGACTGATGAATGAAGAAAATGAATGAAGAGATTATCTATCCATCAATATAACAGTACTCTGTGACACTCTCAATTATGACCACATAACTTTATAGTTCACTATCTCGATCAAATTTCAGAATGTGATCCTTCCTCAAAGGATGGACTTCCAGTAGATATAAAGAAAAGTCAGCTATAGAGTTGGCTTCACCAGAAAGTAATCAGGTAATCCTAAAGAAATCATGGAAGCTTAAATTAGATAGATCAGTTGACTTCATATAGTAACACTTCATTGATACTCTAGCTCTTATCCTATAACTTTCTGTTTCTCTTAATTGATGACATATTTTGGTTCTATAAAAATAACTTAGGCTTTCAAAATAGGACTTCAAAATTTCATGGTGCAATCTGTTTTTATAAATTTCTTTCTTTGGTCGAATAATACAACATTTTTTTTTCATTTTTCTTTTATTATTCATATGTGCATACAAGGCTTGGTTCATTTCTCCCCCCTGCCCCCACCCCCTCCCTTACCACCCACTCCTCCTCCTTCCTCTCCCCCACCTCAATACCCAGCAGAAACTATTTTGCCCTTATTTCTAATTTTGTAATACAACATTTTTGTACCCTTCAACAGGTCACATCAAAGAATCCCATGGGATCATTCTTAGAGCTTGGATTTGCAGGCATTTTGTAAGGACAATCTTTACCCAAAATTATCTGAGACAGATTATACCAAAGGACTGATATGTTCCCATTATGAAACATCTGAGTGCCACCAAGGTATGATTTATACCCATATGCTGCTCTTGGAAACTACATGATAAAAATAAAAGTAAATGTATATCGATGAGCTTATATGTGCCAAGAAAATTTACATAAGTAATCTGTGCTTTTAAACTAAAATATAGACATATTATTATCAGGCAGAGAAAGGTATTATTCAAAGTTTAAATAATTCACACAATAGCATGCTGTAGCAAGTGGTAGAACCAGGATTTTAAACCAGAGAAACCTCAGGGGAGCTGATGGTTCTAATTACCTACATATTGCCCTAGAAATAAGGACCAAAAGGAGCTTTAAGTATAAGGCCTGTTTCTTCAGGAAATCTATTCATTTTGCAATTGAAGAAAATCTTTTTTTTAAAAGTGAGCCAAAGCAAACTGAAACTGCCTCCATTCAATTGTAAAGTGAAGACTCAATTTACCTGTAGCAAGCATTTGCGGAGGCAAAAATGCAGCACATAAGATGTCATCATGGTGCTGTACTCCTCCTTTCCATTCTTCAGACTGGATGAAAAATTGATTGAAGTTCTGGGGTCGAAACACAGTAATAGCTCTAGTATAAAGGACATAGAATTTAGCTGTGAATCTAAAATTGAAACAGATAGCAAGTAGCCATTATCCACTTGAGTGGTGTGATTTGAGAAGTCTAAAAGACTATGCTGCCCAAATTGTCATCTATAATACTGAGCTTCCTACTGAATTTTATTTTGAATTCTCTGCTAAATTATAAATATTTAACTTCAGGAGGTTAATTATCCTATCACAACCATTAATACCAAACACGTATGTGTTTACTAGATAAATTACCCATCTCCAAGACTCTAATAGAAAGTTTCCCCATATGGACACCATGAAACTATTAAGAGTTTTATGACAATAATAAAAAGTAAGATAAGTCTATGAACAAATACTGTTTGGTAGTTTAAACAAAATGAGCAAGATTTCTTTTTTCAGTGCTTCTCAGGACAAATAACATGCTAACATTTCCTGTGGTATTTCCCAGAATTATATGTCCACAGAGTCTATTTTCCCGGAGTCCTCTGCACCTTGAAGAGCCACTATTTGTGGAACACACCTGTAAAATGCCTCTCCAAAGAAATGGGACATAGGACAGATACATTTTGAACAGAAAGAATAGTTTGAAAGAAGTCGGCATCTTGGGGCACTACTGACAAATTTGAGGAGAGACCAGGATGGGTAGAGAATGAAGTGCCTTATGACTCATAGGGGAAAAGAGGAGTGAACAGTTTACATTGTGGGAGCATTAATACCACACTGCTTCTTTTTGATAATTTGAGCTATGGCTACCCTTCTATGGCAAGCCTCTCTTTTCTTCTATAGTCATCTCCCACTCCTGAAATGAACATTTGTAACCGTAAGTTTGGTGTCTTCACTCTCATTCTCTTTCCACTTCCCTGAAATCATTCTTCTCTTCCCATCAGTCCAAAGGTCTCCTAGTTGTCCTGCCAGTGTTACTCCTCAGCCTCAGCTGGAGATGCCTTTCTCCCTCTCTTTGTAACACTTTTGTTTCCAGGACTTCTTGCCTCCCTTATCTTTCATTTTCTAACCTATTTCTTCTTCCCTTCTTTCTCATATCCTTTTAATATGGCATTCCTTATTGTCATTACTTCCCTTTTTTCTATCCATTCCAGAACTGGCTTAATCAGAGATTCAATATACTGCCATGAATTCTAATCTTAGATCTACAAAAATAGCTCATAAGTTGATCTTATTCACAAACTTTGGCAGTGTTGAATTGTTTCCATTTGTCAGTTGACCATTCCACATAATGCTTCCAGCCAACAACATATCTTAATACATCAAAAGTCAAAATCTGCTATCTTCCCTCCACACCAGCCCCTCCATCTTGAATCCCCAAATTTGGTTCACAGACCAGCATCACAGCCTCTTGAATGTTGTTCTTTCCCCCAGTCAAATCAAATGCTTAGATTTTAGCTCTACTATGTGGTACATATTCATTTTATTTTGAACAACCAGTACAGATTCCTAGTTCATTGCTCACTACCTGATGGTTGGACAATTATAACAGTCTTGTAACCAATCCTACTGTCTCTAGTAGACTTTCCTCTGGTACATTCTTTATCCTGCTGCTATATTCTCATGCCATTCTGGGATGTCTCACTTCTATGTTGAAGTCCCTATTTGTCATAAAACAGGTATAAAGCTAGGAGCATAAAATGACTAAAGTGTAAGAAAAAATGTGGCAAGTGCTATACAGAAGTACTGATCAATCTCATGGAAGACTAAAGCAGAAATCACAGAGGCTTAGTGAAGGACTGATATTCAAATTGGGCCACAAAAGATGGGAAAAGTTGTGGAGGTCGTAAAACAGCATGAGGGTAGCGCCCTATTTAAGAACGTTCGCTAGTTTTCCATTTCCTGCATGACAAAAATCAAACACATAGGTCTATTTTTCAAGATCTAGTAACATAAAGCTTGAATCTACTTCCTTTACAATTATTTCTCACTACTTCTTTTTTACAATTATTTCAAAGTTATAGGTGAATGTCCAACTAAATCTTTGGCAGGGGTGCTGGAAGCCATTGGGTAAATATGGTATATCTTCTTAAGTGTCAATCTTTTGCAGAGTGCTGGGGAAATAATTTACTATTAAAACAAAATAGACGACACAATGTGATAAAATGCAAACTTTTTCTAAATTTTAAAGATAGAATACAAAGATTCAAGTAAATTTCTTTCATGTAGGGGCTGAATTGTCGGAGGTGCTCAGGAGCTGTGTTGGACACCTTCTTGTCCAATACAACCATGTTCTCATTGTTCTATAGCAATCCCTTACATTTGTAGACAGAGTGTTTTCACTGATTGTATGCCCTCTGTCCCCTCTGTGGATTTCACTTCACATATGGCCCCACATCTATCTCTCCACATACACAGCATTCTCTCATGTCCTTCTTATTCTGTTAGGCATCCATAATAACTGGGAACTAAAGCCGTTTTGACCTCTTGCTTCATTTCACATTCCACTTATAACATGTAATGTTACATTGTTTCAGCTCCTTGGCTAGATTATAAATTTTTAGAAACCAGGGGTCTTGGTTTATTCTACAACACACAGTACACACATATGTGTCTACATATTGACACATAGTGTTCTACATATTGAGTTGAAAATAAACATTTGTCAAACTAATGAAGGAAAATTATTTAAACGTTATTTCCTCAGGCAAGCCATCCCTGACACCCTACATCAAGCCTCTCCCTTGAGTCTCCCATCCCTCACTCTGCTTTGTTTTTCTTCGTAACTCATATCATGGATGAAATAACGTTCTGTGTTTATTTGTGTTTATTTTCTCTCTCGCTTACCATAAAGTGGGCTCTAGGAAAGCAGCAATTTCCCTTCTGCATCATCAGTGCCTACAATAATACTTTGTATTTAATAGCATTTAATAAATATTTGCTAAATCAGCATAAGAATTATTCCTCTAATAAAAAATCAACAATTTAAATATTACTATTATATTAATAATGTTATTAAGGTTTAAGTAAGATCTACAAATTATAATTTAAAATTCTGAAATAACAGTTTAATCTTAGAATAATTATATATACATATATATACACATATAAATAGTCTTAATTCTTAGTTTTCTGGACCTATTAGTAAGTTTGGCTAAAGAAATTACCCATTGAGGACCAACAGTGTGGAACTGGAATGAGAGGAAAGAGGTCAATCCTACATCTATTATCTCTCAGCCAAAATTCAATGTCAAGCGTCATTTTGCCAAGATACTCATATTAAGTAGATATACTAAATATATTCAGGAAATACCACCCAAAGGCACAAAAGACTTTTCATAAGATGGTGCAAAAACTGGCCCTTCTGATGTCTGACCTCGTGTGTCAAAATGCTGAAAAACTAATTATCTGCCACCTTTCTCTTAAAACCTAAACTAAAATTTGATTTGAAATGACAGTTGTCCTTAAAACACCTTAAGAATCTGCACTGTATTTCTCACTTTTTTCCATTTCAAACACAACTTTTCTAAAGTTTGCACTTTTGTCAAGGGTAAAATTAAAGTTCAGAATGGGCTAATTTCAGGACATTTTAAGAGTCTGGGGAGCATGCTCTTTTTGGCATTGAAGAAACTTACTAGTGCTATTCCAACACCTCACATTTGAAATCCTCAAAGTATTGTACTGAGTCATTGTGCCATCTTATGAAGAGCATCACCTCCCTAATGCAGATTTTAGATATGAAAACCTATTATATGAGAACAAAATTTGAAAAAACAATAGAAACAAAACATTCTAACCAACCTTTTTTAAAAAATATTTTTCATGAAATGATTTAGGGAAATAACTTTGTGTGTGTGTGTGTGTATGTGTGTGTGTTGCTGGACCCAGTGTCTCTCACATGCAAAACTTGCACTCTACCACTGAGCTATAGCACCAGCCTTGAAAAAACTTTTTGACCAAAACTCAATCATGTAGAAATTGCCATGGAAGAGAATACAAGAACTGGAACAACTAATTGTTCCCTTGGGGGTTAATTGTTCATTTCTTGTTGGTCCAATTATCCTAAGTCTTGTTAATTGCTATCCTTTGATTCATTGCGTTTTAGGCTAAAAAAAAATGTATCTCAAAGGCAGAAAATGAATTCCACATAAATCAGTTCATTTTTATTTGTTTTTCTGTTTTCTTCTTCCTAAAATTTATGGAGTCAAATTTTGGACAGTAGAAAAATCACAAAATCAGATTTAAGGATAATTTGTGAATTTCAAATATACCTACTCTTTCCTTCGCTCTGACAAGGCTAATTTAAAATAACTCATAACTTTGGCTCTTTCTATTCTGATTCTTATCCTAATAATATAAGTTAATTGAGTCATATGGGGTTATAGTTTCTTAGTAAGACAATTATTAAGAATTTAATATCTTGTAATGGGTTTTATTCCTGAGATGTCTCAAATACTTAGTATCATTTCACTTAAAAAATACTTATAAAAATCAACTTAAACCTGTAATAACTGTTTTAATTTCTGACTCCTTACATGAAAACTATATGTAAAATAGCAAGGCTGAGGTTTGGGGTCTGTGGGATTTGTGATAATCAAATATTATCAACTACTATTTATTGAGTACCTTTTTCTTACAGAGCACCATGAAAGATTCTATTAGCAATAATATTTTCAGAATTATTTCAAATTATATGATATTCTCATTTTTTAGAATCTGTATGTCTAAGTTTTAAGGAGATAAAATCTTCATAAACAAAAGTTTCTCACAAAAATTGGGTATAATAAGGTGATGTTACTTTCACTATTTAGACATTTCATGATAAGTAAAAATATCAAAATATCACCTGTACATCATAAATTTTTATTTGTTAATTATACCTTGATAAATCTGGGGAAAGAACTCAGAGATTTCGTCTTTACACAAAGGAGAGAAATAAAGTGAAGAAGCTAAGTCTATTTTTAATGAGTATAGAATCACAGAATTTTAGAGCAGATTAAAATATTAAACCATTATTAATATTTATTTGATTTTATGCTAACCATATTATATTTGTTTGAACAAATGCAAAATTAATTGATCACCCATTCACTCAATTTTACCAACATAAAAATGGCCAGGGATTCTAGAAGGTATTTTTGAATTAACCCTATGTCAATTCACAGCTTTGTCTCTAAGTATGTTTTGTTTAAATAATAAGAAACATATTTCCAGCAGTTCTGAATTTGGGCTTCTTTCTGCTGACAGATAAATTCTCTGGATATAAATGCCATGCTCCTAGATAGCAAAAATGGGCTGTCTGATTCATTTTGCTTAAGACCATTTTACAATGTCTTTGCCATATCCCACATCCTATGTGCTGAGTCTCTAAATAAAATTTGATGCCCTTGACAGTAGGTGTGCCATAGTTACCAACTCAGTGGGTCCCATCTATGTGCAGTTTTCTAAATATTTATGGGAAGGAAAATCTAAGGTATTAACTAAATCAAAAGTATTAGGTTGGCAATATGCTTTTTTTTTCTTCATGTGCATAGAACCAGTTCATTAACTTTCTTTAATATAAACCACCTTCTCAATCATTGTTTTAATAAGATTACTTTTACATGTAGTTACTTTTCCATGATTTTATGATGTCATTTGCAATTAGTCCACTCAGAAGTGGAAGAAAGACCATAAGCCTACTATTGCATGAACTTCTAACTCCACTGCCTACTAACTTTATACTCTTAGCCAGTCTACCTAGTCTCTTCACAGCTCATTTTTCTCCCTTGTAAAAAGGGAAGATAATAGTTTGCCTTCTGGTTTATTCTGAGGATAAGGTAGATTTTTAATTTCTATGCAAGGAGTTTAGCATGGGTAATCTCTATAATCCTCAGTTTCCGATCTATTCAGCAAACATTAACTCATTCAACAAATATATTTGAGCATTTAATAATCACTGAAGTATATCTATTTCTTAGTTAAATAAAGAACAAAAAGCATACAAACAAAAGAGAAACACATTTCCATACATCCTGGGAATTAAAAGGAATATGCTGTTGGAGAAGACATCTAATAAGTCTTGAAAGAGGAATAAATGCTAACTATATACAAATTTTTGAACAGGGATTTCTATATAAGTGGAAAGCATAAAGGCACAGGGATGGGAAATGGCATAGCCTGAACGGGAACACCTTGACGTAGGTAGAGTGTGGAATAGACACAAGATTACATAAACATTAAACTAGAGAATCAAGAATAAGTCCAGACTTGTGGGAGCTTAGATTTATTTTGTAGACGTTCTGAAAGATTTTAAACAAGGGAATAGCATAGAATTCATTGTAAAAGAAATCATTATAGCTAAAGTGTACAGAATCTATTTAAGGGGTGAAAAAGGGCACTGCTGGAAGAAAGGAAAAATTAAAGGCTGTGGATTTCATCTAAGTAGATATTATGCTCTGAACAATGCAGTTGAAGTACTCATGGGAACAGGTTTAAGAAACTTTCAGTATGTAAAATAGATAAGATTTATTGACGGCTAGGCAGTGAGGTTGAGGGAGAAGGACGTCCAGGTCTCTGGCAACTAACCAAAACTCCAAATCTAACAGAAAAGAGGATATGGGAGAGGAGATTGATAACGAATTCAGTTTGGAACATGCTGAATTTTATATTTCAGTCAGATATTTCTACCAAGCCAAAATATAAATGAGCTTAGAGAGAGAAGAGCTGAAGACAGAGGCTTGAGCTATCTATAAAATATTGCCTGCCTTCTAAGACAAAGGTAAGGATTAAATTAGATAATGTGTCTTAAATGCATGATACTTCACAGCACCAAACATAAAACAAATTAGATGCTGTATTTAGGTACCTCACTCAATACATATAAATTTATTTCATCCTAAGCAAAATTATCAAACCAATCTCTGTATTTAGATAGATACTGAAGTTAAAGCTGCAGCTTAACTGAATAGGCTCTCTGTAGGATTTACAGAAAGCTTAATAAACTGACTGTCAATCTTCCAGTTATTTTTTTTCTCTAATCACTGAACTATTAAGGAGCTGGCTTAATAGTCCATATTTCCCTAGCTATAACCAAATAATCATCTGCCCTTTGCCTCTTTTGTTAAAAGCCTCCTGGCATGAAGAATCCTATCTTGGATCCTTCATGCAGCACCTCTGACTCAGAAAATGTAACTTTTAAGGCCATAAATATAAAAGTGAAATAATATGACCAAAAATGTACTAAGTCAATGTTCAATTCCACTAAAGAACCCGAGTCTTGACAACTTTGAGGAAGATGAAAAGGAGCAGGAAAAGAGGAGGAATGGTAATTTTTCTTACTTTCATCCTACAGTCTTCCCAAACTTCCTCACCAAGATTATAGAAAGTGACTACCCACCAACATACATCAGAATATCAGGTATTTCTTTAAACACTTTTTGGTAACTTAATACATCTAATTTTAAATTTTCCCGTATAAGCCATCATAAAGTTTATATCTTATATTAATTCCTAATTATGGCTATCTAAAAAAAATTAAGAAAATGGTACCACCAAGTTTTTATTTACATTGACTAATTTTTTAATTCTGTTTTTTATGCTCAGTATTTGAATTGGGTCAGCTGAATAGCACACCTCTATCCTGCCATGGTATTAGAGACAAATTTATTCATTCCCATGGCCAAGTTATAGAGATCTGTAAGCCACAGATTGTTGGAGTAGTTGTTACTTGATAATCAAGTGAGATTGCTCCCAGGGCTGTGCAGAGTGTAAGGACTTCAAAACTGAGAATGACTGAATTAGTTCATAATATCAAGTAGGATTATCTGGCCTCTACTTTCTATTTTTATTATCACCACTGCCCTTGAAAACAAACCAGTGTGTGACTCTGCATTTGCTAATCTGTATATGCACATTACATTAGAAGAAGTATTTGATTGATGCTTTAAGTATAAAATCTGACTTTATCATAGTCTCAAATCATTACGATCATAATTCTAAAATGAGTAATATTGAGCAAATTCTCTATTACAGCAATATTTGTGAACTACTGAATTTATCGATAATATATTTTCAAGTTATATCACACTTCAATTTTTCTAGTGCTTACACAATACCATATTAAAAGGACATATTTATGATCCCTTTGTTCTCTCTAGATGAAAAAGGAGAGAAAAGTAATTTTTCTTGTAATGACATGGAAGAACTTCTCCAGGAGAAGAGTAAGTGGTCTGTGAAAGGCCTTGTTCTTCAGTGAGATGAAGGAGGGTGAGCGCAAAAGTCAGTAAACCATTTTCCTCCTGCACTGCAAATGAAAACTCAGAAAGACTGAGTTTCCTTTACAGTTGGAGGGATGTAATTTACACATTAAGAATTTATTGTCTCTAACATTTGGAAAAACTTTGGAACTCATGTAATGGTATTATTACATCCTTATTTGGACTTTTAAAAGAAAGTCAAATGCTCAAAGCCAGGTGAAAGTCCCATAATACTTTTCAAAGCTACTCAAGCTGTGTGGTCTTACAATTTTTTTATTCACAAGGCATTCATTTAATTTCAACTGGAGTTTCATTCACCTAGGCCAACAGCAGGTTAATACTGAGACAACCAAGACTTCTGTGTGCTTCTTTTGATTTTGATTGAAATGAAAGCATTATCATTTTATCTTCCTACAATTTTGCACAAAGCATATCATACCTTTCCCAGCCCAGTACCAGTATTGTCTTCTTAAGAACCAGAATCTGTGAAATATCGACAGCTCCATCTTGCCCAACATTTAGTGTGTGGTGACAATGTCCATTAAAGTCCCATATCTGTAAGAGAAAAATTAAAACCACCTTTGAAGCAGGAAATAAAAATGTCTTCCATGAGTAAAACAACGTGGTGTAATATGATTGTTTTAAACTTTTGTATTTACATTCTGAACTAGGATTAGTTCCCTTATGTAATAATTAAAGAAAATTCTGTCAACATTTGAATTTAGCCTTTATATTGAATACTCTTTTGACACCATAACCCTTCCTTAACAAACAGTTCCTAAAACCCTTAAACAAGAGTATCTTTTGTATACTAATGAAATGGCTGCTGAGTAGGAATCCCACCTAACTTCCAGGGCAAGTCACAGGAAAAAACAAGGCTTTGGAGAGTTGAGAACTTCAGCCCTGACCCCCAACCTTTGAGAGAGAGGAAACTAAAATTTAGATGATCACCAGAGACCAGTGATGGAGTCGATCGCACCTATCTGCTGAAACCTCCATAAAAATCTAAAGGACTGGGATCAGTGAACATCCAAATTGCTGAATGTGTGGATGTGTCTGGAGAGTACACACCTGAGAGGTTATGGAAGCTCCATACTCCTGCCCACATGCCTTGCCTTGCCTGAGTCATCTTTTCCATCTAGCTATTCATCTGTATCCTTTGTAATGCTCTTTATAACAAATGGGTAAATATAATAGAGGGTTTCCCTAAGTTCTGTGAACTGCTCTAGCAAATTAATTGAACTCAAGTTGGAGGTTGTGGGAAACTTGATTTAAGGCACATAGGACAGGTCACAACCTTGCTTTTGGGACTGGCAGTTGAAGTGGCAGTCAAGTAAGGCTGAATCTTTGACATGCAGAATCTGATTTTGTTTCCAGGTAGATAGTTTCAGAGTTGGAATTGGATTAGAGGACACCCATCTGATATTTGCTGGAAAATCAGCTGCAGAATTGGTTATATGGGGTTAAAAACACCACAAAAGTTTTGGTGGCCAGAGGTGTTATACTGAGTGTAATAGAAGGAGAAATTGATGCTTTTTCATTATATACATATTTTAGCGTGTGTGTGTGTGTGTGTATCATATATATCAGACTATACTTGTAACTATCAGTCTGTTCTTCCAGTAGTTGATTCAAAGGTTATAAATTTGTGCTTATTACAAATTTTAAAGGAGGAGACAATATAAAATTATGAAGATCCACATTTTAGAGTCTGTTGAATCTTGATTTATTCTCCAAATTTTTCCCATATTTGGAGCACAGGAAACTTACTCCTCAAGGATGATTCATAGATTAAGCACCTAATATGAAGCTAGAAGCACAGTTGTCATGTAATCTACTGACCATCTTCTCCTGATAAAACCTCTACAGATAGGAGATACTAGACACAGCCCTGCGTTAAGCACAGGTGCTTCTCATCTTTCCACTCAAACAGTAGAGTAAGAACATAAGTCCAATTGATGTACTTTAAGACTGCATTATTAGGTCAATAACAGTTAAAACTAAGAACTAAGCTTTAGTATGAAGACTGTTAAATCATATGCCAAGGGCAAGTTTACAATGTGTATCACACCAAAATGAATATTGCCTTTAATTCAGAAGTTTAAACTTCAAAAAAATCATCCTAAAGATACACTCATGTATGAAATGGCATATTTTCAAGCATTACTTTTTTATAAGAAGTAAGAATTTGAATCAATCTAATATTCATCACTAAGGAACTAAATGATCACAATATGGAATATCTGTGTAGTAGTCATTAAGAAGGATGTCAGGCTGAAATATAGCTCAGTGAAGACTGTATATTCACCATGTGCAAGGCACAGGGTTCCATCTCCAGCACCAAACAGTTTTAAAAAAATTAAAAAAGAATCATCTCTATGTTTTAAGACTCTGCTGATATTCAATCGGCTGTGGTACCTTGCATAAATTGCTTTACTTTTTTGAGCTTTAGTTTCCCCATTAGTAAAATCTGGACAATAATGATGTTCACTTCATTAGGTGTGTGTGTAAAGTGCTTAGAAGAGTACCTGACTCATAATAAGTATGCAATAAGAATTACTTAGCACTGTTATTTTATACATGTATATAAACCAATGTTCAGGTCAGAGAAATGCAAAATGCAGAATACCATTTATAATGGGCTGCTATCAAGCCACAAATAGTACTCACAGGCTAGAAGAAACACAAGAAACTAGAAACAATGACAGTTTCAGGAGGAGCTGGGAACAGGGATAAGACAAAGACTTTCCTTTCACTATATATCTTGGTTATATTTCATTTTTTATTAATCATTAAAACATTACTTAATTTAAAAACAGATCTTTCAAAACCATAATAATAAATAGGACAATAATTTTAAGTCTTTGATTATGTACATATTGGTTTGAGATCCTAAATTTTAATTGAGGTTGGAAAATGTCATTCATTCTATTTTCTTCATAAAATGTGACCAGAGCAACTCTGTCCTTATTTATGCATCTTAAACAGATGTTGCCTGCTTTCAGAATTCTGTTGTGTCATTGTAATAAAGATAAATGTACCTTCAAATGCTATAGTAATTGTGCTAAATTCATACTAACCTCCAAGATGTCAAGTCTTGAAAAATTGAGGGGTGCACATACTGTCCACCCATATTACTTTATTTTCTTCTAAACATGGTTCTTACCAAAGCCACATAAAATAATTCCCACAAAAAGATATTACAAAAATCTGACCATCCCAAGTCCTAATAAGGTTTTGGCTAGAATGCTTTAGCAGCAACTACAGGTTCTGCCTTAACCAAGACTCTAACACCAGTTACTTTTAAAGATAAGAGTAAATAAAACCTAATTCATGGCAGAATCAACATATAAAAATACCCATTTTTACCAAGAGCAATCTACAATGTTCAACACAAGTCCCATTAAAATCCCAATGACATTCATCACAGAGATTTAAAAAATCTACCCTAAAGTTCATTTGGAAACACAAAAGACCACAAACAGCCAAGACAATACTGAGCAAAAAGAGCAACACTGGAAGTATCACGATACTAGACTTCAAAATATACTACAGAGCCATAGCAGTAAAAACCGCAAGATACTGGTACAAAAACAGATATAAAGAACAGTGGAAAATAATGGAGGACCTGGATATGAATCCACACAGCTACATGCACCTAATTTATGACAATAGCACCAAAAACATATGCTGGAGAAAAGACTGCCTTTTCACCAAATGTTGCTGGGAAAAGTGGTTATTTGCCTGCAGAAAGCTGGAACTAGATCCAAGCCTGTCACCCTGTACTAGTATCAACTCAAAGTAGATTAAGGACCTTAATACTAGACCTGAAACATTGAAGTTAGCAGAGGAAAGAGCAGAGAATACACTGGAAGCAACAAGTATAGGCAAGGACTTCCTCAGTAGAACTCAAGCAGCTTAACAACTAAGAGAAAGAATTGATAAATGGACTAAATGAAATTAAAAAGCTTCTGCACAACAAAAGAAATGGTCTCTAAACTGAAGAGACCACCCACAGAGAAGGGACTGATAACCAGAATATTCAGGGAGCTCAAAAACCTAAACTCCCCAAAAATCAATGATCCAATAAAGAAGTGGGCAATTGAACTAAACAGAACTTTTTCAAAGGAAGAAGTCCAAACAGCCAAAAAACATGAAAAAATGCTCACCATCCCTGGCCATAAAGGAAATGCAAATCAAAACCACACTAAGTTTCTACCTCATTCCTCTTAAAATAGCTATCATCAAGAACACCACAAACAACAAATGTTGGTGAGGATGCAGGGAAAAAGGAACCCTCACACAATGCTGGTGAGAATGTAAGCTAGTACAACCACATTGGAAAACAATTGGAGACTTCTTAAAAAACTAAACATAGATCTGCCATATGATCCAGCAATC
Source organism: Castor canadensis (assembly GCF_047511655.1). Classification (NCBI taxonomy): domain Eukaryota; kingdom Metazoa; phylum Chordata; class Mammalia; order Rodentia; family Castoridae; genus Castor; species Castor canadensis. The sequence goes on along the minus strand of NC_133390.1, from coordinate 101,432,171 downwards.
CCACTCCTAGGGATATACCTGAAGGAATGTGACTCAGGTTATTACAAAGTCACCTGCACACCCATGTTTACTGCAGCACTGTTCACAATAACTAAGCTATGGTTGCAGCCAAGATGCCCCACTACTGATGAATGGATTAAGAAAATGTGGTATTTATATACAATGGAATTTTATTCAGCCACAAAGAAGAATGAAATTTTGTCATTCACAAGTAAATGGATGGATCTGGAAAACATCATCTTAAGCAAAGTTAGTCAGGCTCAGAAGGACAAAAATCACATGTTCTCTCTCATATGTAGATTGCAGACCTAAAACAAATGCAGTAATATTATTGGACACAGGTCACACACTATGGGGAGACCGTGCACAGGAGAGATAAAGAGAAGGAAGACAAAAACTTGAATGTACTTGATATGTATAGGAGCGAATATAGTAATCTTAAACTGGCAAAGGCCGCTATGGGAAGGGGACTAGAAAGTGAAGAGGTCTGATAGAGATGAACCAGTTTGGGTTGTAATACACATGTGCATAAAAATAACACAAGGAATCTCCCTGTATAGCTATCTTCATCTCAAATTAGCAAAAACACTATGTTTTTCTTTTTATCTTTTATGTTTTTCTTCAACAAAATTGGAGAAAAAGAAGGCAGAACAGGTTCTGCCTGGAGGTGTGGGGGGGTGGTGAGTTGGACCAAATAATGTATACACAAGTAAGTAAATGAAAAAATGATAAGATAAAAATTTAAAAATAAATAAATAAAAATAGTTTGGGGTCCTGTAAGTTGATAATAATTATCTTGGATATAAAATCCCCTAGGTAAAGAATTTATTTTCAAAAATATTTGTATTACTGCACAATACTCTGATTATGAATAAAAGTAAATATTGCTTCCAAAAAGGTAAATAAAATCTAATCCACTTGTTTCGCTGAGTCCAGTTTCATACCCAGGACTGGTAAATGAGACGTTGGTTTGTTCCTTTTGCCTAAATCACTATCAGATACTCTCTTATTTCACCTCAAATTCACACATCTTACCAGCCCTCTTACGAATTAGTTGTTTTTACTTAAACCCAAGTTTCTGGTCCACACCTCGTATCTTTAGCCTTCCAAATCTACTTATTTCCAGCAATTCTCACTTTACACTCACTGTAGCACCTACTGCCACTACTACCAGCCTGCTATGCACACCTGAGTGCTTGTCCCAACTCCTAGACTATTCTAACTACATATTCAGGCTGCTTTCTATGACTCTCCTGAGCAGCTTAACTAAATCATGCTTTCCACCATAGTAGTACTGTGGAAGGTTTCTTGTATCTTTCTGACACCAGTTACAACAGAATTGAGAATTATTTAGTTTATTCAAGGAACTACCGTCTGTTGCCCCACTGTGTTTGAGTCGACTCCAATCAAAGACTGTCATATTATTCCCTGGGATGAGATGAACAGAGAAGGATCACTTTATGGGCATGATTTCAGATAGCAAATATCTTGCTTCACATGAAAATTTGATCATTTTGCAAAGTAAAATGTCACCTTCCTCCCAGAAGAAATAAATACAAAATAAGAAAACTGAATTAATAAGACAATGTTAGTTTAGGGCAGATAATAAACAAGATTATGATTGTTCTTTCTAGTATCCTTTTTCACTATCTTACTGTCACATAGCAAAAATGCAAATTATTAGATACATTCAAGTATTTATTTCCCAAAAATTTGCATCCATGCAATTTTTAAAAATTTATTTAAGTTGCCCTAATTCTTTAGTTCTTTATTTCATAAATTTAGACAAAGAAAACTAGAAGACATCAGTTGAAGCAATGAAAATTATCCAGACCTCTTATTCCCCAAAGTACTCCCCTTTTCAGTACCCTGAAAAAGACTTTCTGAAATAAGAAAGCCAAGTTTTGTGTTCATCCTAAATAATTTATTCAGAAACATCATTTATTCATTTTTGCACCAAGGTTTATTTTCCTAGCAGCTTTGTTATTAGATGGTTCAAGTTATTTAGCTCCCATCTTGTCTCGCAAAGCCACAAAAACAAAAATTAGTGACTGTATCAGCTGTGTCTCCTCTCACAGCATTTTAGCCTTCTCATATCTGGATAGGAAAAGCAGCCTTGTTTTCGCACCTTTACAGTCCCATCTGTGCTGCCAGTCAAAAGCCGCATTTCATTTGCATCCAGGGCCATAGTGCTGATTTCCGCATTGCCATGGCAACCAGTAAACTGTTTGATTTTCTGCCCAGTGTCTATCATCCAGAAGGAAACAGTAGACCCCACATCAGAGCTGATTACCTAGGAGAAAATAACATCATCGAGAAATTAAATACAGTCCAAGGACCAACCATTTTCCTTTCAATAAAAATATCTAGCCTGTGCATTTCCACGAATGAGCCCCCTCAACAGTTAGAGGCATTTTTGTAATGTATTGTCTTTCTTTTTGTTAAGCTGGTAACATTTCAATTTCTAGTCCAGAGCCAAAGTAATGAAGTCGTGATCCTCTTTATTGGAGAAGATAAGAACTGCCTCCCTTACCCACCATGCAGCTTAGTGTCTGGAGGCTATCCTGAAATCAAATCCTGCTACAAATAAACTCACACATCTTTCACATTTAGATCAGAAAGCATGTTTTACTAGTAACAGGACCCTGACACTATTTGTTATATGAAAGAAACATTTTATTATACATCAAGTTCCATTTAGGATTCAGAAAAGAAGCACTACCAACCATTCTGGGAAAAAGTTAATTTCCACAAATCACTAGCACTCTTGCTTTTTATGCCATTAGTTAGTCCCTTGCTTGCTTTCTATTTGTTCAAGGTACTATGTATATTTTTATAGCTGCATATAATTATCAATATTAAAAACAAAGAACACGGGTTAAATATAAACCTACTTACTTTGAAAGGAAGGCAACAAAACATACTGGAAGAGATAGGATTACACATAGAAGTCTGCAAATGAAAACTTTTGTATAGACAAGTAGACTGCTAATTTCATCTCTAGATATTTAGGTATTCTTTAAGATATTTATAGGTTAAAACCACTCAGCTAGTATGATATTAGAAACGTAAATAATGAAAGAAAAAGAATAAACACATAAATAAATGTATTGATAGGAAATTGTCTGAAGCTGTGTCTAGATTTTTGAGAACACCAAATAATCATTTTTCTGCTACATATTAATGATCATTGTATAAATGTAAATTAAATAAGAATATGATAAATTTGAATGCTGTGCTTTGATAAGCAAATGAGTTGAAATTTATCAAGTATATATTGAGAAGAACTAGATAGCTGGTCATCATGAGAGCATGTATGTTTCTATAGGTATTTATGAAATGCAGTCTTTGCTAGTCTCCATGATGGCTGTGGGAAATGGATAATGAATCCCTGCTTTCAAATACTCTATAGTATAGACCTGCACATTAAGACCACCCAAGGAACTTTAAGAAGCACTGCTGTATGCCAGATGACAAATTCTGATTTAACTAGACAAAGCAATATATTTTTAAGAGCTCCAGAGGTGATTTAAATGTTCAGCCTGAGTAAAGAACCACTGGGCTAATGAAGAAACTGAGAAGAAACACAGAAATGCCAAATAATGCTGCAGGTTTAGAAAGGTTACCCTTGAGTTCTGTGAGAGCACAGAAAGCAAAACCAGAAATCCACTCATGAGGTGGATGATAGGGGTTAGGAAGTGGAGGAGAGAGGGACAAGTCACAAACAGAAGGTTGTAACTGAGCCAGGATTGAAGATAAAAACATGTATTATTAAATGGCTTCCCATCACATTGATTATCTCATTTGGTCTTTACGAAAACTCTGTAAAGCAAGATTAGGACCATCATTTACCCTGATTGTAGTCAGCTAAATAGTGTTCTATTAGGTAATTAAGAGATTTATTAAACATGACCAAGACTTAGAAAATATCTGAAGCATGAGAAACAATAAGTTCAATGAATCTGGAGTCCAATGTGTTTAAACGGACAAATAAGGTAGGGTATGAAATAAGCGTCAAGCTGGAGCTGAAGATTTAGAAATCACTAGTAAACAGTTCCTGAGAATGTACAAAATTGATTTCCTTGGTGATCAGTGCAGTCTATGGATAAACTGAGAGATTTAAAACAGTACTAATGTTTGTAATGAGAAGAGCAATAGTTTTTTATTGGTTAGTTTGTGAAGAGACCACTAACAGTAACGCAAAGAACAAACTGGGGTTTCAGGAAGACCATCTGGAGGCTGCTGTAATAGTTCAAGTAAGAGATTCTCACCTTATGTAGCAAGGTTCCAGAGGTAGAAAGGAGATGAGAGACTGAAGAAAGCAGCTACCATTTAGCAACAGGTATCTCTCAGCAAAGAACTAATCATAAGCATTGGAGCTCTGTTAGAACTTTTTTCCCAGAAAGTACAACCCATTTAAGAATTTCTTAAATGATGATAAACTATATTTATACTACATATTTTCTCTCAGGGGAATCAAAAGTACCTTAAATATTTAATTATCATTGTTAAACTATGTTGTAATTCTTAAGATGAATGACCTGGATCTTTGAAATAATGTGACTTAACACTTTAATTATCATTCCATGTAGCTGACCGTGTTTCCAGTTTTCTGTGTTTATGCACTATACAGAGTAGTTAAGGATGCTCCAGCCAGGACACGTGAGTTAAGCTCAGCTGCCTCACCAACACACTATCTGATCTTGAGCATTAAGGGTCAGAAACATTAATTAACCTCTCTAGTCTTCAATTTCTTCATCTATAAGCCACACAGACTCATAGTAACTAGCTCATAACCTCACTATGAGGTTTACAAAAGCTAATATTTTATGCCACATACCATAATATGTGGCATAGCTGTAGAAAACCCATAAAATTTATCTAGTGCTATTATTGTATCTAAGCTTTATTTGTCTGACCTCTTAGTAAGGCTTTTTATCACTTTTCATATTCAAATCAATTTAAGAAAATAGTATCTTGCTTTTTTCTAACAATTACATTGAATATTGACAATTATAATTTTAGAAACCAGATTTTATATGTACATTGAAATTCCAAATTATTATCAGACTTATGAATGCCTTACATAATTGCTTAGGAATTTAGAATCTATTCATTAAAGACAAACCCATGAAAAGACAACTTTCTAAGCATACATGAAAATTTTGACAGTGGTCTTTTAAGAAAAGACTAAAGGTCATGAAAGGTTTCATTATTTCTCTTCAAAAAGCATTTATTTAGTAGCTATTATATGCTAGGCATTTCAGTTCTAAAAGATGGACATTCCCAAATAGAAACAAAAAGAGTAGAATAAAATTTGAACAGGCCATGTTCAAAGAAAAGACTTGCTTACTTATTCAAAGACTGGTCTCACCCAAAACATCTATTGACTTCAACACTTTTATCTAATGTAGATATTTGATCAAGAATTAGGGAAGTTCACTCAAAACCCCAATCTCACAAAAAAAAAAAAAAACAAAGAACTAATAAAGTTCACTTTTTGTTGCTTTACAATTTCCCCCTTATACAACTAGCTGGGCCCAATGTACTTATACATCAATTTTCATTTCCTTTCTCTGCTCATTTAACAATTTCTGATGAAATCTGAATCAATAGTAACAACAGCATATAACCAGTCTGATTTCATTTCATGGTACTCTGCCTTTTGACGTTGTCTGGAGGAAAGCAACAGATGAAAATGACTATGTCACAAACAACCACTGTCAACTAGAATCTACCCTTACTATGACAATATTGGAATATAAGAATAACAATGAAAATGAAAAGACTTTGAAGTTCAGTGAGAGAGGCATGCATTTAATGTCATTTGGCCAATGGCACTGGTTCCACTATAGAACAATGGAGCTTTATTTTAGGCTATTTTATCAGTAATAAAGTCCAGGAATAAATATTGGCAACACATATGCTACGTTTTGATGATACTAAATCCCTTAAACTGTGTAGCTCATTCCTGGCTGGCTGTTATCAGAACACACCTCAGCCAACAAGGACGGGGCCCTGACAGTCTGCAGAGCAGAAGTGGCACTGTCCTAAATCACCACACTCCAGAGACAAAGGCTTCATGAGTAAATTGTGCCTCTGACAAAACATGCTCCATTTTATGCACCAGAGTTAATAACTGTGTAGGAATAGATGAGTTCTTTTGTCCCTCTCATCTGAAGCTGTCATGGCTAATCAGACAATCTCAAGACATGTGGGACTGTATCCATGTCACCTAATTGTCTTCTTGTAATTCCAACAATAATAGGCTTGCAATTTGTCTTTTATATGCATCCCAAATCCTTCCTCTAAACAAGAGCTGGAATCAAAAATTACAGCAACAGATGTGATTGATTACCAGGGCCTGGAGACATTTGATTTAATTGCTGTTTATGATTTTATGTTTTTTAGTCAGTGCTATTCATGGTCACATAATATAAAGCAGGTTGCATCCTTTATTTACATTTTGTATGAAATCTCTGGAAGTTGCATCTCAGTAAGTAGGGAGATGAGGGGAATGATATACCTCAGAGTACTGCCACAGATGAAGGTTTCAAATATTTTAAGACAGCTATTCTCCATATATAAATTTTATTTATCACATTTTACCCCATCTTAGTTTAAATTGTAATTTAGTCTTTCAAATTCATCCCTTGGGCTTATTGACCACTTTATTATGCCAAGCTCTGGGGATAAGGCAGTGAAATAACAGATGCCTTATGTTTTAGGGGAAGGGAGAGGGAGAAATGCAACCAGATAACAAAAATGATATTTGGTGGTGACAAGAGTTATGGAGAAAAACATAGCAGAAAAGGAAACAGACAGTACCGTAGATGGCTTCAAAATCAGAGTCTATGAAAGCCTCCCTAAACAACCGTTTGAGGAAAGACTTGAGTGAGATGAGGGAGTGAGCCATGCAGATACTGAGTGAAAAGAATTCCAGTCAGTAAACAGCGACGCGAAGGCATCAGATTGACAACGAAGCCCACAAGGCTTAAGCAGGTGAGGGAAGTGATTCAAAATGAACCAGGCTATTGTTTGTGTAAAAAACATTTAACTAACATATATTAGTAAATATTTAGATTTATTAAATGTTACATATCTATTCAAAAGAATATATTTAAGTCCACTTATATAGCTGGTCCAACTCATAAAACTGTATGCCTCCAAGAAAAGAAGGTAAGATACAGCTCACTGTTATCTCAGGACATTTTCACTATGTATCTCTTTGTCCTTTTGAATTTTGCAACATGTAAACTAAACATATCATTTCATTTCTCACAAACTAATTGCATTAAATAAGCAAACAAGAATGTATGTGCATGTTCATGTATGTGCGCGTGTGTGTGTGTGTATTTTGGTATAGTCTGTAAGACTAGCATACTTCCTATATGTCCATCAAATGATGAGAGTACACAGCTTCAAAACTGATATGGCCAATGATGAAAAGCTGTACTAACAGAAGAGGTATCACTTGGAGCCCAGCAATAAAGTAGGAAAGGAAAAAATTTTCATTAGTCTTCACCCAGTTCTGTTTAAAAAAGAATCTCATTGATTTTGTTCCAGATACAAGCACTAAATAGGTGGACTGTCTTGTAAGATGGACATAAATTTCCCTCAACTCTATTCTCATTTCTTTCCTAGGATTTTACAATTACCAAGGGAACTAATGAATGAATTGTTTGTATTTTTAAATACCTCAATCCCCTCCCCCAAAAAATGGTATGTATAAAAGAAGACAGGACACATGGTCCCATTTTAAATGGAGGATTTGAAATTAGGTATCTTGTGATAGAGTGAGAATCGATCCTCAAATATAGCACATCTCTGGATAAGGTATGATGGTTCAGTTTTCAAATCTGTAAACATCTCAAGCTAGATTATGGGAACCCTACCAAGGGTCTCAGGAGTTCTACTAGAACAGACACTGTTGGACAAGTCAATTCAGGTAACTATGCATGTGGCCAGTGTATTTATTCTCAAAGGTCGGATAAAATAGAAAAATTCTTGTAGGCAGTTCATGGGTCAGACAATATATCTGATATGCATATCCTTGAACCTAGAAATTCATCCCAAGAATTTACCCTTCAGATATATATATATATATATATATATATATATATATGGATATATATATATATATGGATTTGTACTTAAATTTATATACAAAAATTCATAAAAGCAAAATATCCATCAAACGAAACTGATCAGTAAATTATAATACAATGAGATGCCATAATGAAGTAGATGTATTTTAGGTGTAAGAAAATATACTCCACTGTATAACTGAATAAAATGGTAGATCACAGAACCATATTTATGTGAAATAGTTTATGCACAGGAAGATTTTAGAACTTGATGAAATTTCAGCAATATTTAGTTCCTTATCTGAGCTCCACTGCATGGTTTTAATTTCTTATAATAAACATGTGTTTGTTTACATGCAATGCTTTACAAAAAATACTCCAATAGAAATAGTAAATATGATTATATCAAAATTTGATGGCATCTCAATAGCTTAACATAAATGTGTTCAAGATGCAAAACAAACTGAAATAATATGTTTTACAAAAACAAGCAAACCTACATCATGAGGCAGGGAATCACAAATCATAAAACAAATTTTACCATATAATGGCAGCTAGAAGTATATTTTTTAAAAGTTTCCTAACATTCATGGGTTTTTAAGAAAAGCTTCATTTAAGAAGTCACTGCAGAGATGGTTCATCAGAACTGCCTCTAGGACGTTAAAGTATGTTAATTCTTTGAAAAAAGTACATTCTGAGGACTTGTTCATCCAGTCCCAACGTGTTCAGCTGCTGGCTGTGAGGGCAAGGTCTGCCAGGGGACCTTGCAAGTGGTTCCTTTTAAAAGGCCTTGTGTGATTTAGCACCACTTTCTTAGACTAAGAGGTAGGGAACCGAAAGGCAAGAAGATAAAAAAAAAAAAAAAAAGTCACAGAAATGTGCCAAACTGCTTTTTTGCAGAGATTATATTGGGTCCCCACTGAAGCTCAAATATAATGAAATAATAATGAACTGTGGGCAACATGCTGAAATGACAATAACAAAGAGGAAGATTTTCATTAAATTCAGACAAAGGGAATTTGTTCAAGATGACATCAAACTCCACAGTCAAAGAGCAAGAGCCAATGGACTGACAAGAGACATTTATGAGAGAAGTAGGACTTGAGAACATCTGTTATCACATGGTTAAAAAAAAAAATTCAGGAATCCTAAGAAATTAATTAGAAAAAGGGTGTCATAAGGCAGCAAACTTCCCCAGATGTGTGGGGAGCCGGAGGAACTTTTTAGGGCCAGGAGGTCAGCTTCCAATAGGCCAGCGGCCAACCCTAGCAAGGCACCTACTGGAAAGGCACGTTTGTGGCCATTATTGTCTCTAACTCCTTGAGGGACACAAAGCAGGAAAGTGAAGCTCAGGCAGATTAAGTGGTCTGCCCAGCATTTTACCCCAATCTCTCTAACCCAGCAATTCTCAAAACTTTTGGTTTGGGGACATCTTTACATTCTTAGCAATTATTGAAGAATCAGAATAGCCTAATTTTTGCGTGTATATAAATATAATACATAATATAGATAAATATATGTGCATATAGCTATATATTTATCACATTGCAGATATAACCCAATTAACTGTTAAAATACGATAGAAGACATTGTTTTAGCCATCAGAGCAATGATGCCATCACACATTATGTAATCTCTAGAAAACTCCACTGTGATGAAAATGGTCTGACCTATCAGATTTCCCAAGAAGATATGAGTCTCCCAGAGGTCTGGGATCACACTGTGAGAATTGATTTAACCTCCAATGCGTTTTATTGTCTAAGACCACACAGTGGTACATTCAGTGAATGACTTCCCAGTCAGGCTCTGAGTTCCCTTACTGCCTCACCTCCCACATCCTTTGCCTAAGAACTCCTCAACTAAACCCTATCCAAGTAAATGCTCAAGCGTCTTCCTGTGTCATAGCTTCTGGGTCAAACTAATACCTTCTCCTCTCTGGCATCCCCACTCTGGCTTTCAGGGCTCTGCTGAAATGTTGCCTGTCCCAGCCCCAGGCAAAATTGATCAGTTTTCATGAAGAGTACTTTCCTTTTACTTCTACTTCATTTTGCTGCATTCCGTTGTTTTCATGTGAGTTAGTGAAGTGTCTGCCTTCCCTTCTCTCATTCCCCAGTCTTGAAATGACTATCAGCCAACCAAAGAGCACTGGGGGCTGGACCTGGACCTACCCTTGAAGAGCTGAGTCTCCCTGAGCTACATGGGGAAAGAAATGAACATTTATTAATCTTAATTCTTCATTCCTGGCACCTGATACTTGTTCAAAACTGTTTTATTTGCTTTGTCTAATTATTCTAAAATAAGAAGTTATCACTGTCCAATGGGATTGTGGTTATTATTATTTTCTTTGTACTTCTCTGCAGTACTTTCTTCTAAATATAATATTGAATATTCTCTATAGCTTAGCACCTAATAGAAAAGGTGGATGTGTGTGATACACAGTTCTGTGTTATATATATACATATATATATATGCTTTTAATTATTTCTGCTACTAACAGCAACAAGTAGCGGTGTCCTCGATTGTAGTGAGAGTTCCCACGTTATCTACCATATGTGCATCTTCTTTTGTCTCCTGTAACTTTCTTGTCTTTGTGTTACCGTGGTTTTATCCTCATGTCCCGAGTAGAAGATTCCAGATGGTTTTTGTGTCTCATTTCCTGAATTCCTCATGGAATACTATTCATCTTATGGCCAGGCAACATGGAATTGTAACATATACACACAAAACCCATCATTTTAACTCTGCAGATCTCAATTAACAGAATGTTCTCTTGGAAACAAATACATCTCTCCATGGCCACCAGGGAGCCAAATTAACCGGTTGCCTTCATAAAGTTCAATAAAACATTTGCGGAGGAATGTTTCCCCACAGATGGAATTCAAAATGGATTGTTTTGTAAAAGGTTTTATCTCCTAGAATAACCGGAAAACAGAGTGTTTGAAGTAGTGACATGACACACTACTCATTACTAACAAAGAGCTTTCCACCCCTTGCACAAAATCTGAACTACTCATTTCTGTGCGAATGTAGAAGCTTCCACCGACAGGAAAAGAAAGCATGGGCTGCAGTTATTGTTTAATTGGCCGCAAGCTGGAGACTTGCTTTCTGTTCGGCTCCTGCTGTGCTGTTCCTATCAGGCCTGAGGTGATCATTGCAGCTGACTAACCGTGCTCACTCCCTCCACCAGACCCTACACCCTGAGCTGCCAGCTTCCCTGGCTGGACCTTCCTGTCCTCTAAAAAGGGCTGCAGTCTGTGTGGCATCTCTGCTCCAGGGAAGCCAAGCTTCTTTGACATGCAGGTAACGCTCCCATAAGCAAAGGCTGTAGAGCATCGTTAAAGTGGTGGGGAGACAAATAACACCCGTGCTGCATACCAAGTGGCATCACATTTAACTGAATCATTTTATTACGAATACATTAACGAAGCTGCCACCGTGAGCCACTGGTGTAAAATATGCTGGCAAAATGGATCTCTGCTAATTACATTTCATGCATATTTCAGAACTTTCCACAGGGATACAGGAGGATGGCATTCATAAAAGAGAATTTTACAACCAGGTTCACCTGCATTTGGCTCAAGACCCAAACTAGCAGTTAACAAAGATAAGTTCATTTACCTTGCCCGTTGTGTTTGTCTTAGCTAGAACGTTCTAATTCCTTATAACTCTATCAGTGCTACAGCTGTCACTGGCTGAGAATAAAATCCCTGTTCTAATCCACCTGGACACACATTATTGCAGAGAAGCACATGACTGTTAAATCATTTCCTCCCCACATTTGCTTTTTGTAGATTCATCTCCAGTTTATGTTAGACTGAGCTACAGAAATGAGCTTCTGGACGTGGGGGTGTGTTAGGACAGGGAAAGAAAAGAAAGCTATGTTACCTGCTTCAAGAGTGAATTGTAAAGAACACAAGTGATGGCTTTTGCATGACTTTTCACCCTCTTACTGTCTTCATTTTTCATTGCCAATAATGCTAGCTGATTACTTAACGAGATGAAAAGTCGTCCATGGGTTTCATCAAAGTGGAAAAGGCATCTGAAGTCCTGACTTTTGGGGAAAGAACAGGCTATCCTCTGGATGGACAGCTGGTACTGAATATCCCAGAGCCTCAAAACCTGGATGGGAAATGATAAAATCAAATAAATATGTCAAAGATAGCTCTAATTTTTTAGCCAACATTTTACTAGCTCACTGTAGACCCCTGGCAGACAGTCATTTCCTCCCCAATGTTGTAAATGGCTCATATTTCTGTCATAGCACACGTCTTTTTGCATGCCAGTTGTCTGTTAAATAGATCCTAAATTGTAAGCTCTTCAAGGGGAGCATTGTGTTTAACTCAGTCTCTAGAACAGGACTTAGCATTTAGCAAGAACTTATGATAGTTAAAATAATTCTTCGAAAATACCCACAGTGTCTTCCCCAGAAGCTGTGAATATGTTATCTTACAAGGCAAAAATAGTTTTGTAAGTATGATTATATTAAGAAATTTAAGATACAACGATGATCCTGAATTATTTGGGTGAATCCACTGAAATGACAAGGGTCTTTAAATGTGGAAGATGGAGGCAGAAAAGATTGGAGTGATGCAGTGTGAGAATTCTTCCTAGTGTCGCTGACTATGAAGCTGGAGAAAGAGCTGTGACCCAAGAAGCTGGAAAAGGCAGGAAAGGGAATTCTCCCCAGAGCTTCCAGAAAGTAACATAGACCTGCTAACACCTTGAGTTTAGTCCTAGAGAGCTGTATCAGAATTACAACCTGCAGAACATAACACACTGTAAATTGGTGTTGTTTCAAGCTACTGAATTTATACACATTTGTTAAACCACCAATGAAAGACTAATACAAATCTCTCTCTCTCTCTCCCTCTCTCTCTCTCTCTCTCTCTCTCCCTCTCCCTGCATTTATATATTTATGTGTTTTTGGTGAAGTAAAAGAACTGTCATTAAGTGAAATCAGGTTCAAATAAACTAAAGATACTACTCAGTGTAATCAAGATATGTAAATAACATGCATTTATCAATAGATTATAGAAGACAAACACTGAATCTTTACCCACAAGAAAGCTTGCTTTAAATTCAACAGAAATTAAATAATTGTTTTCCCTGTTCGTTCGTTCCTTCGTAGCTCCCTTAACTCCAGTGAGGATGAGTCACACTAAGTATACTGATAAGAAAACAGAAAGAACAGCCTTGCAGGTGCAAGTGTTGGACCATCAGTAGTGGAGCAGAAGTAACAGAGGCTAATAAGAAGTTAGAATGAAGATAGTGAAAACCTGGGTCATACTCCCTATTCCTTGCTAGTAGGGTGATCTCCGGCAAGTGTTCTGTTCTTTTTTTTAATCTCTGAGTTTTTAATGCAGTACCCACCTCATCCAATGCTATAAGAATTGGAGCCTGTGTCAAACATTTAACACAATGCAGTAAATGTTCAAAGAATGTTCTTCAGTGTTAACATTTGTTTTATTTTCCTCTTCTGTTAATATTCAAACATTAGAATCAAAAGGACTCCTTTAAGCAAAGTAGTCTACCTTTGCACTGTGAGCATTATTTCTACATTGTCTATGAAAGAAAGTTTCCAATTGAGTGCTTCTGACCCCAAAACAGAGGCAACCTCATAGATCTTATTTCAAATGACATGCTCCTTTGGAAAAAAAAAATCTGCTTAAAATGATAATTCTGTCCCCCTCTCCAAGTGCATCTACTCATATATGCACACAATTTTACGTACAAATTCTTTGGGTACACAGACATGCATGTCTCACACATATATCAAGGATCTGGGACTCTACACAATAGGAATTCCTACATTAACTGTTTAATATGGTCAGCCAAAGACATTCCCTTCTGGTTCTCTCTCACCCTCTTTTACCACATCTGTATAACTCTCCTCCTAAACCTCCTAAGCCTGGGTAAATAATCCCAGTTCCTTCAACCATCTTAATATCACTTTTCAAATCCTACTCCCTCCACCATGGTAGCCTATTGATTCTCTCTCACTTTGTTTTTTTCCATGTTTTGTTCAAAGGCAAATAGTCATCTAGATCTATGTACTTTTGAAAAACTATAGTAGGTGGTGTCCAATGCATAGAATAAAATAGCATCAGAGGGCTTTTATCCCAACCTATATCTCTGTACACTCAGACCCTGTCCTTGAAGATGGGTTTCTTTAACTCTTCGTACATTGTAGTTTCCTCCATAACAAGAAGTAATACTATTGTGTGTATATTACATATTTTAATCAAATATACAGCAACTTTCTGCTGAAAGAAGAATTGCTTGTATTTTCTCCTTTTCATTTATTATTCTCCCCAAGGTAAACATTTTAAATTTTTAAATTTTTAGTCCTTTTGCTTATCATAATTTTAAATAATATACTATTAACTGTTGCACCGCTGTTTTAAGACACTATCTCTGAGCATTTTCCAGTTCTCAAGGATCTGTTTTGGGCAAGGTGCTCAGACTTTAGTCAATAGTTGAATGAGTTCTTACCATTTATAGGGGCTGTGATATCTTTAAAGCAGTGTATTTTTTGCATTAGTTCATCAAGCTACTCCATCATGATTTTCACCTGTCTTGAAGACCTGATTAAGCAAAACTCTACATCTTATTCCCATGAACAAATAATCTAGCAAGATAGCTACCATCCCACCTTTAAAAATAAGATTATTTGAACTAAGATTAAGAATGTTTCTAGTTATGATCCAGTTTCAATGTAACAATGTCATTTTTGAATCTTAACTCAATTAAATTGACAAATCCTTCTTGATATTCACAAACCCCCTTGGATACTGTGGATGTTCAATGGATATTTTAGAAGTTGTTAAATGTTATAGCTCATCTAATAACTAAATCATTATTCAGTTCATTGATGAAAATATTAGATAGGATAAGTCTAAGTATGTAGCATTACTACATAGTTATTCACCCAACTTCAAATATTGTATAATTCTTGATGAAATATTATGGGGCTTTTTCAAACATTTTACAGAAATAATTATGCTTGATTTATAGAGTAACATTTATCTACCAATCCTTATAACAAATTTAAAGTGACCAAATCAATTCCTACCAGACAAAAAGAATTACCAATTCCTCTAAACATGAAGAATATATATTTATAAAGAAAAATGTGGTTTAGCTCAAGAGCATTGTATTAAAAATTCATTCTGGCACTCAATCATTGCTAATTTTTATATTGATAATGTTTAGATAGCTTTTCAGGAAATGTTTATTCTCAAATATATAAAGTCTGTAAGAACTAAAATGTACAAATATTTTTCAATGTGTTGATTTAAATATTACAGCCATAAGATTATTCACATCTGGATGATTCTCACTCATGATACCACTGATGGCAATGTTCTCATTATTAAAATTCCTATCTTATTTAGTATGGACCCCCTTCTAAGAGATAGAAACTAACTTCACGTCAGAATGATGACCTGGGTCATCTATACTATAGATAAGTGTAGATTAATAACTCAACAGTATTAATGCACTTTAATTTTCTCAGAATTATTTTAAATTGTGTTGTTCAAGTAATTTATATTGGGTTAAATATTTCATTTCATTTAATCATAGAGATTAAAAGAAAATTTTTAAATAAATGAACTATAACCTCACTAGTCTACTACAGGTTACTTCTTGCTATGGGCAATTAAAATTAGAAATATTATTTATTGGAATGTGTATAATCATTGATTTTCCTTAAAATTAATTTTTATTTTTCTTCCTCTGGGAAGCCTTAAACTCTCTCAATTAAAAAGTCCAACTTCTCTAATTCTCTATTTTTTTTCTCTTCTAAGAATCAAGCAGCATCGACATAGTTCCACCAATTCAAGAAACAATATTCAAGCATGATCCTAGAAATTATGTGATAGCCTGTGACCTCCCCCTATATTATCATATTCTATGCCAGTCAGTTTTTGGTTTTGGTTTTTGGTTTTTTGGGGGGGGTTTGGTACTGCTGTGGTTTAAACTCAGGGCCTTGTGCTTACTAGGCAGGCACTGTTCTACTTGAACCATGCCCCCAGTCCTTTGTGCTTTGGTTATTTTTTTAAAGTTTCTCTTTATGTCTCAGTCAGTCTGGACCAAGATCCTTCCATTTATGCTTCCCTGGTAACTGGGATGACAGGTGCACGCCACTGTGCCCAGCTTTTATTGATTAAGATGGGGTTTAGTGAACTTTTTGTTCAGGGCTGGCCTTATACCACACTCCTTCCAATCTCAGCCTTCCAGGTAGCTAGAATTATAGGTTTGAGCCCTGTGTCCAGCCTATGACAATAGTTCTTATACTTGACATTAAAAATGCCTGTTTTTTAATCACCTATTCTCGAATCCTTCACCCAGGTTAATTAAATCAGAATCTCTGAAGATGGACTCAGGCATTAGTATTTTTCAACATTTTTTTCCTGCATCTTTCCTAACCAATCTATATCCTTTTAATCACACAAAAGAACTCATATTCATTTGGTCTTTTCAATTAAGTCTTTGGAAGAAATGCCACTGAACTATCTAGCTATTATTTAAGAATCCCGAGCCTTAGAGTCAAGTTCCTTAATATTCAAGTTAACGTCTAAAACAAAATTAGGTCACAGGTTAGAAAGGAGTATATTTAATATTAATTTCAATTTCAGATGTTCTAGAAATGTTTTATTTATTATCTTTCTTTTTTTGGTGGGACTAGGGTTTGAACTCAGGGCTTCGAACTTACAAAGCAGGCACTCCACTGCTTAAGCCACACATCCAGTCCTTTCTTTATTCTTAATAGAAAAATAAACAGACTCCTAGTCCTAAAATTTGAATAACTGGCTCTTTTTTATTCACATTTTCCACAAATTTTCACTGAACTATGCTGTATCTACTTATGTCATTATACCCTAGAACTGGTGATGTCTGTCCCAACTTAAACTTGCTCAGCCAAGTTCTTACTGGAACAAATTTGGAACTCTCTATTTCACTACATTTCACATCAGCAGGAATAAGTAATTAACCTTAAGATTTTAATGTAAGGCAAAATTTAGCTTTTCTAATAATGAGGACATATTACACTCTTAGCCTTTTACTAATGCAGGATTATAAACAAATACTGTAATATTTATATGCATGAGAACCAGAAATCAGTGCATAGGATAGGTTCCTGCAGGCTCTGAAATTCTGTCAATTCTTTCTAAAATGTAGTAAAATTGCTCAATTCATTATCTAAAATTGTTGTATACAAAATAACAACAATTCAAATAAATTCAAGAAGGTATACTGGTGTATTGTTAGGATTGAATTAAGATGTAGGAAATTCACCATGTTTTCAGTTAGCTTTACTGAAGAATTCCCTGCTCTCTGCCAGAGACTATTATTCATATAGACATAATGAAACCTTAATAAATGTTTTTGTGTTCCCAATAATACATTTATAAATGGGTAATTTCATGGATAGCTAAGGTAAGTACATGAATAGATGTATGGATGGATTGAGAACCTGTTTTCAGAGCAATTTTAAAAACCAAATCGCATTATTCACATACTGGCAATGCTAAGTTTAAGTCAAAGTGTACTGTTAGAAAGCAAAAAGTTTCACATTTTCCTAACAGTGACATAAAAGTGAAGACGAAATAGAAAACAGATTCAAATGATTTGTTTGAAAAGCAATTGTCTTGGTTTCGTTAGACATTTACTGCTAACTCCTGACATTCTGTAGTAGATAAATACAAAATGAGAAGACAAAAAAGAGGATGTGTAAATTGCTGGAGGATTTTGAGGACAGCAGTACAGTAGCCCAGCTCCCCAGGAGTAATCCACAAAAATGGATACCCTATAGCAGATTATAAGATAATAGGAACTGAGAATATTGACTGTTCTCATACACCTTTATGTATTAGCAAGTCTACTTATTTAGAACTTAATCCTTCCAGTAATCCACAAAACCATAATCAGTAAGTATTTAAAGGCAATTTTGTTTGATATGATATATGCTACAGTATTTTTCTAGTGGACACCTGAGCTAACTTTTTTCCTTAAAGTCATATAACAGCTCTTCTTTTAAGAAAACTTGTTATCACTTTCCCCTAGGAATGAAATCAAACTTAGAATACTAACCTGAAATTAAAATTTTCTCCTGTGCTATTCATCCTTAAATGTTACCATAACTATTACATTCTCTCAAACTTCTCTCTCTCTCTCTCTCTCTCTCACATTTCTTTTTGTTTGATATGTTATTAGATGAGCATAATAACATAAAGTTTTTAAATGTTTAGCTAAAAGATGTGAAATGTTATCTTGTCACTTATATAATGAACAAAAGTTAACCAAAAATTTTTCAAGCTATTACACATCAGTAAGAGGACAGTCATGTCTATTTAAAAAATTAGAAAAAAAGCATGATTAATTTATGCACAAAAAAATCAAGAAATGCAAATAACCAGTAAATATTTTTAAAAGAATTCATTCTAATATCAGATCTACAAAAATAGAACACACAAATGGTTTCCATTATTTACAGTAGTATGGAGAAATAAGCACTTTTATACATCATTGATGAGTGAGTCAATTGGTACAGCATTTTGCAATGAAACAGGCAATATTTGTGTGAAAGTTCTTTAAGAAGTACATGCCTGTTCATGCAAAAGCATTACTCATAGGAATTTATAACAAAGAAATTAATTTGTGAGGTCTTAAATGTGTGTGTATATCTGATGCTTAATAAAGGTAAAAAATAGAAATAATATCTTTTTTAATCAATAGGTGATTAAATGATTGAATCATGGCCACCCACACCATAACATACCCTGTAAACAAGCCTGGGTATGGTGCATGCCTATAATCCCAGCTGCTTGGGAGTTAGAGATAAGATCACAGTCCAGGACCAGGCCTAACAAAAGCACAAGACCTTATCTGAGAAACAGCACACTAAACAACAGCATAGTATTTGGGAGTGGGGAGGAAGGGCAGGTCAAGTGCTACAGCCTTTGAGCATGAAGCCCTGAGTTCAATCCCTAGTACTGCCAAAACAAATAAATAACAGTGTAGTGAAAGAAAGAAAGAAGGAAGGAGGGAAGGAAAGGAAGGGAGAGAGAGAGAAAGGTCTATATGTACTCACATAGAAAGTTATCTAAAAGATTTTGTTTAGGGAAAAATAAAAATATATTTTATGTGATACTGCTTGCAGAAAAACTAATAAATACCACCCTATATTTTTGCACATATACCTGGATAATAATTTGTAACAACATACTGCGATATTTTAAGTACATAACAACAATATGAGAAGATACGTATCAGATGTTAATAATAATAGTTCTTTCTTGGAAGAGATATTGATTTAAGGAGGAAATGAGAAAGAGAACTATTTATTTTTTTGCACTATATGCAAAAAGTAGCACAATTAACTTGTGCAATTTAAATGAAATAAAAATACTTTGGTCCTAGGTGAGTAGATGGAAAGTGAGGGAGGGCAGTATACAGAAGAGAAAAGCATAAGGTGCAGTCCCCCAAACAAAAAAAAAGCCCGTGTTTTCCTTCCCAACCACAGCTCTGTAATGTAGATGCAGGCTGTAGGAAAAATCAGAAGCTCAAAGGATTAACTTACAAACTGATTTGATTCTGGTGGCCAAATCAGGATTAGTAGCCCAGGAGAGAACAGTTAGCAGCAGTAGAAAAGCTGAATTCAACTCACAAGTTGGAATGTTAGCGCCCAGCAGAGAAATCATTCCAAGGCCTTGAAAATCCTGTTTCTTCCCCTGTGGTTCCTCTTCCCAATCACCAGATTACTGGCTCTCAGCAGGGTCTTGCCCTAGAGACTATGGTTTTAAGAGAAACCACTCAGAAGTCCAAAGCAAAGTGCAATTAGGCTATTATTTAGTAGGATGCCAAATTGTAAACTAATGAACTTATTGTTTATTCATCAATGGAAAGTGGTAAATAGGAAGTCTTTGTATGATAGTTTAAGAATTTTAGTTGATAGATGCACAGCAGAGATGAAGGATTGAAGAATTTTTCTTGAAAACTAGTAGAATTATTAGTTAAGAGCAGCTTGGAGTCAGAGCAGTCTAAAAGTGGGGATACATGAGAGAAAACCTTTGCGGTATTTGGGGGAAAAAAAGACAAGATCTTTAATTAGAGGCATGGAAGCTGAGATAGAGAGGTGAGACAGACCATTATATTTTGATGGTAGAATCAACAGGAATTGCCAGTTGATTGGTAAATTTAAGAGAAAAGAAAAAGATTTACATTATAGGCAATATAGTAAGAAAAAAAACTTAGTAAGTTTGGAAAGATTTTAGACTGGAGTTGACTAAGTAGTTGAAGATGAATTTCTATTAAATTTATATATTTTCCATATATGTGTGTATATATATATATATACATCACTTTAGCATAAAACAAAAATTCAGATTCACTGAGTCTTAAAAACTGCTGAACCCCAAATGAGCTTATTAGCTATCTTTCCTTCTTTCTTTCTTTTTTTGTTATACTGGCATTTGAATTCAGGCTATTATACTTGCTAGGCAGGAACTCTACCACTTGAGCCACATCTCCAGCCCTTTTTGTATTGGTTATTTTTGAGACAGGGTCTCACTTTATGCCAGGTAAACCTGGACCCCAGTCCTCCTATTTGTGCTTCCCTGTGTAGGTGGGATGGCAGGCATGAACCACACCACCCAGCTTTTTATTGGTTGAGATGTGATTTCATGAAGTTTTTTGCCCAGACTGGCCTCAAACTGCAATCCTGAGTAGCTAGGGTTACTGACTTAAGCCACTCCACTTGGCCTGCCACCTTTCTGCTTATAACCAAGTGTCTTGAAACCTCTCATATCTTTAACAATATCTTAAAGTCAGAAATTCTGAAAAATAGATGTTTTACAGACAAAATGAAACATTTTTAGAGATTAAGAAATTTGCCTAGGTGGATACAGTAGTGTGCTCAGAATTTAACATAGGTTATCTGGTGCTAGTGCCATATTTTTTCCACATATTTTAAATATCCTATCAAGTGCTTGGTTTGTAGCTTGATGACAGAGTACATGTTTAGAATGTGCAATGCTCTGGGTTAGATTCCCAGCATCCCAAAATACAAACAAAAAATATTCCACAATATTATCAAATAGAAATGGGCTGATACACTTAATTAAAATGTTCTTACTGTACTTAATATTCTTCAGATTAACTTAAATTTCTAATTTAGTGATTCTCTTCAATAATATATAATTGATGCCTATTCACCTTCCCCAAACAACATTTTCTCTTCCCCATGTCCATGGCTTCCTATTGAATTAGTGAGAACTTTGGAAACTCTTAAGATTTGACATATTGAGTACACAATAAAAAGAATTGAAATCATGTGCATGTGGTTTGATCACAATTTTAATGAAATAGCTGTGGTATTGAAGGACAGATTGCAGGAGGTCAAGAAGACACTTCTTCCCAGGAAATGCCTGTCTGCATTTGAAAGATATCCCTGCCCTCAGGCAACACACAAAAAAAAGGCTATAAAACCCAATCCCCACCTTGACCCATGGGACCACCGGTTTCCGGTCCCCCTGCATTCCCTGCCATGCAGTCCTTCTCTTCTCTTCTCTACAAATCATATCATTCCAACCTTTATTTCTGGAGTCTGCCTGTGCTTTCATTCTCAGAGTGGGCTCAAGAACCCTGAGCACCTGACATTCCTGTATGTGTCATCTGTGCATCATATTTGGTGATGCATGAAGGGACCAGCCTTCACCTGAGTTCTCCAAAGGTTGTGCCAAACTGGGAAAGACTGCCTAGGAAGGTGACGGTAACCATCTGGCACTCCAGTGGAGTCTGTTCTCTAGGAGAGCCCCCCACCACAGCCTAGCTACAGTGGACCTCTCAGGCTGACTTTCTCTCTCTATCGCTCTCTCTTGTTAAGGAGTGTTTCTCCCGAGGGAATCTGAGGAAAAACTCCAAGCCCATTACAGTTGTAAGGCAGGCAACCTGAAAGAACTCAGGGTCCAGCTGGGGGCTGATACCAGACTGCCAATGCTACATGGGTGGAGCCAAACTTCAGTGCACTGAGGCTTTTTTCCCTCTCCTTAAGCTCTCTCTCTCTTTCAAACTCTGACCCACTTAGGAGGAGCTCTGAAAATAGCCAGTGGAAAGGAAAGTTTGTCTTCAAGCTACAAGGGTGCTGTGGCCAGGACACTCCCTGGTGTCATCCAAAGGCTGGAAATGCAATTTCCTGACCCACCCTGAGGCTCCAAAGGCAGCTAAGTCTCAGACCCCTCCAGCATGTCCATGGCAAACAGACAATCAGATCTTTCCTGCTTCTTTCATAGTTTCTGTGGCCCAAGAGTGGAGGTCACCCCTCGCTTCCAGTGCTCCAGTACTGCCCTTGGGCAGGATCTACCTGGACAGCAGTGGTGACCAATAATCCCTCATACGTTGAATCTGGAAACTCTCTTTTCCCCCAATCCTCAGCCTATCCTTCCCCTTTCCCAAGCAGTTCAGGATGAGGGTCCCCCTCCCCCCTTTGCTCTAAACAGCAGTGGGCTTCCTTCTTCAGGGAGTTTGGGGAAAATCCCTGCAGGTACCAGAAAGTGCTAGTCTCTAACTTAGACTTAATAGTCTTTGTCAAACATCTGGTTAAACTGGTTGAATGGGTTCAGCAGCCTGTCCTCAGGGAAAAGAAAAAAAAAAAAACTGTTAAATGGCAGAAACCTCAGGGTCTTCTCCATTTTAGCCCCTTACCACAGCAAAAGCCTTCAGATGCTCTCTCTCTCTCTTTTCGTAAAAAGCACATACGCCTCACAGGATATATGGGGGACAGAAGTCTACTTCATCAGGAGTCTGCATCCATGCCTCTGCAGGGGTCCTCCCTCTAGTCATGCAAGCCCTCTTGTTTGCTTTGATAGAGTTATTTTTAAATTACAAGCCTACAGGTGGTAGAGGAGAGCCAGGTACCGTACCTGGGTCACAGGGCAAACAGACAAGTCAAAATAGAAAAGAAATTGGTCAGGGATAATTTTGGTGGGGTGGCTACACCCAGAATACCTAAAATCCTCCATGACCTTAGCCACAGGTGGCAGTAGCAAGAGAGCAAGGGAGAGAGGGATCCCTCTCCCACATAGAGTTTCTCCTCATCTGGGGATGCCTAGGTAAAAGGAGAAACCTCTGTTAAGGTGACCAATTTTCCCTTGTTTCCCTTTTTAGATAGGGAATCAAGCCTCAAGAATCTAGGAAGGATCCCCCCTTGCCTGTTGGCAATAATGGCGCCAATAGGTTTCGGTTCTTACTGCACCCTTAAGCTTCTGTTTCCCAGGGTCATGGTCCTGCCTCAAGTCTAGCTTGAATTCTCCTTCTGCCCCAACCTCCAATCAGCATGAACCATAAGATCCTAACCAATCAGATCATGCTGAGTCTCACTGAGGGGTATTTAAGCCCCTGCGCCACCCCCCCCCCTCTCTCTCTCTCTCTCTCTCTCTCTCTCTCTCTCGGCTCTCTCCCTTTCCCACCTGGCAATAAAGAATCTCTTGGGCAGATCACTCCTCTCTGCATGGTCACTTTGGGGCCTACGTTGCCTACTTATTAAAACATTGGAAAGATCTTGATCCAGAAAGTCTTCAGCAAAGCAACTCAAGTTTTACTGCACCCAGAATTGGCCACAGTATCTTCTGGGAGATGAGGAAAGATGGCCAGAAGGAGGGAGCATTAATTATAACACTATTTTCAATTGGATATGTTTTGTAAAGAAAGAGGGAAATTGGACAGAAGTTCCATATGTTCAACTATTCTTTTTCCTAAGAGACTACCCAGAATGGCCTAGCAAATGCAGGCTAGATACCCAGACCATGGTAACCCTTTACAAAAAACCCCAAAATCCCTTGAACCAAAGAACCCATCTGATGCTCCATCAGTTCCCTCTCTCTCCCTTCACTCAGCTACCTCCCACACCAGACATCATCCTACAGTACTCTACCCACTCCAGTTAATTCCTGGAGGGGATAGGGCTCACATTCCTTTTAGAATGAGTGAACTTAAAGAAATCAAAAAGGATTTAGGAAATTACACAGAAAACCCAGATCAGTACATCCAGGCATTTAGAGAAGTCAGCCAAAACTTTGAACTGAGCTGAAAAGATGTAATGCTGTTGCTATCTCAGACCCTTACTGCTCAGGAGAAACAGCAGGTACTAGATCAGGCAGTCACAGCTGGAGACAATTATCACTTAGATAAAAGTGGCCCTACAGGCCTGTCTCAGACTGGGCCTTCACAGGAGGAGGAGGAGGGGGAAGGAGAAGAAAGACAAAGACAGTGGATACCTAAAAGGGAACCTCAATTCCCAATTCAAGAGGAGATCAGGCAGTGCCTGTGTATGACCCTAAGTGGGACCCTGAAAATGACAAGGATGAATGGAGCCATAACCATTTCATCCACTGCATTCTTGTGGTTCTAAGGAGAGCTAAGGTAAAACCTCTTAATTACTCCCAAGTCATGGCTATACAGCAAGTACCCTTAGAAACTCCAGTAGCTTTCCTACAGAGACTTAAAGATGCTTCACAAGAGAATACCAATATTATACCAGAGTCACAGGAAGAGGAAATTGTCCTAAAAGATAAATTTCTTTTTTTTTTTTTTTTTTTTTTTTTTTTTTTTTCATTTTTCTTTTATTATTCATATGTGCATACAAGGATTGGTTCATTTCTCCCCCCTGCCCCCACCCCCTCCCTTACCACCCACTCCACCCCCTCCCGCTCCCCCCCTCAATACCCAGCAGAAACTATTTTGCCCTTATCTCTAATTTTGTTGTAGAGAGAGTATAAGCAATAATAGGAAGGAACAAGGGGTTTTGCTGGTTGAGATAAGGATAGCTATACAGGGCATTGACTCACATTGATTTCGTGTGTGTGGGTGTTACCTTCTAGGTTAATTCTTTTTGATCTAACCTTTTCTCTAGTTTCTGGTCCCCTTTTCCTATTGGCCTCAGTTGCTTTAAGGTATCTGCTTTAGTTTCTCTGCGTTAAGGGCAACAAATGCTAGCTAGTTTTTTAGGTGTCTTACCTATCCTCACCCCTCCCTTGTGTGCTAAAGCTTTTATCATGTGCTCATAGTCCAATCCCCTTGTTGTGTTTGCCCTTGATCTAATGTCCACATATGAGGGAGAACATACGATTTTTGGTCTTTTGAGCCAGGCTAACCTCACTCAGAATGATGTTCTCCAATTCCATCCATTTACCAGCGAATGATAACATTTCGTTCTTCTTCATGGCTGCATAAAATTCCATTGTGTATAGATACCACATTTTCTTAATCCATTCGTCAGTGCTGGGACATCTTGGCTGTTTCCATAACTTGGCTATTGTGAATAGTGCCGCAATAAACATGGATGTGCAGGTGCCTCTGGAGTAACAGTCTTTTGGGTATATCCCCAAGAGTGGTATTGCTGGATCAAATGGTAGATCGATGTCCATCTTTTTAAGTAGCCTCCAAATTTTTTTCCAGAGTGGTTGTACTAGTCTACATTCCCACCAACAGTGTAAAAGGGTTCCTTTTTCCCCGCATCCTCGCCAACACCTGTTGTTGGTGGTGTTGCTGATGATGGCTATTCTAACAGGGGTGAGGTGGAATCTTAGCGTGGTTTTAATTTGCATTTCCTTTATTGCTAGAGATGGTGAGCATTTTTTCATGTGTTTTCTGGCCATTTGAATTTCTTCTTTTGAGAAAGTTCTGTTTAGTTCACATGCCCATTTCTTTATTGGTTCATTAGTTTTGGGAGAATTTAGTTTTTTAAGTTCCCTGTATATTCTGGTTATCAGTCCTTTGTCTGATGTATAATTGGCAAATATTTTCTCCCACTCTGTGGGTGTTCTCTTCAGTTTAGAGACCATTTCTTTTGATGAACAGAAGCTTTTTAGTTTTATGAGGTCCCATTGATCTATGCTATCTCTTAGTTGCTGTGCTGCTGGGGTTTCATTGAGAAAGTTTTTACCTATACCTACTAACTCCAGAGTATTTCCTACTCTTTCTTGTATCAACTTAAGAGTTTGGGGTCTGATATTAAGATCCTTGATCCATTTTGAGTTAATCTTGGTATAGGGTGATATACATGGATCTAGTTTCAGTTTTTTGCAGACTGCTAACCAGTTTTCCCAGCAGTTTTTGTTGAAGAGGCTGCTATTTCTCCATCGTATATTTTTAGCTCCTTTGTCAAAGATAAGTTGCTCATAGTTGTGTGGCTTCATATCTGGATCCTCTATTCTGTTCCACTGGTCTTCATGTCTGTTTTTGTGCCAGTACCATGCTGTTTTTATTGTTATTGCTTTGTAATATAGTTTGAAGTCAGGTATTGTGATACCTCCTGCATTATTCTTTTGACTGAGTATTGCCTTGGCTATTCGTGGCCTCTTGTGTTTCCATATAAATTTCACAGTAGATTTTTCGATCTCTTTAATGAATGTCATTGGAATTTTGATGGGAAATTGCATTAAACATGTAGATTACTTTGGGGAGTATCGACATTTTTACTATGTTGATTCTACCAATCCATGAGCATGGGAGATCTCTCCACTTTCTATAGTCTTCCTCAATCTCTTTCTTCAGAAGTGTATAGTTTTCCTTGTAGAGGTCTTTCACATCTTTTGTTAGGTTTACACCTAGGTATTTGATTTTTTTTGAGGCTGTTGTAAATGGAATTGTTTTCATACATTCTTTTTCTGTTTGCTCATTGTTAGTGTATAGAAATGCTAATGATTTTTCTATGTTGATTTTATATCCTGCTACTTTGCTATAGCTATTGATGATGTCTAGAAGCTTCTGAGTAGAGTTTTTTGGGTCTTTAAGGTATAGGATCATGTCATCTGCAAATAGGGATATTTTGACAGTTTCTTTACCTATTTGTATTCCTTTTATTCCTTCTTCTTGCCTAATTGCTCTGGCTAGGAATTCCAGTACTATGTTGAATAGGAGTGGAGATAGTGGGCATCCTTGTCTGGTTCCTGATTTTAGAGGGAACGGTTTTAATTTTTCTCCGTTAAGTATAATGCTGGCTGTAGGTTTGTCATATATAGCTTTTATAATGTTGAGGAACTTTCCTTCTATTCCTAGTTTTCTTAGAGCTTTTATCATGAAATGATGTTGGATCTTATCAAAGGCTTTTTCTGCGTCTATTGAGATGATCAAGTGGTTTTTGTCTTTGCTTCTGTTAATGTGGTTTATTACGTTTATTGATTTTCGTATGTTGAACCACCCCTGCATCCCTGGGATGAAGCCTACCTGGTCGTGGTGAATAATCTTTTTGATGTGTTGCTGAATTCGGTTTGCCATTATTTTGTTGAGGATTTTTGCATCAATGTTCATTAAGGAGATTGGCCTATAGTTCTCCTTTTTGGAGGTGTCTTTGCCTGGCTTTGGGATAAGTGTAATACTGGCTTCATAAAATGTGTTTGGCAGTTTTCCTTCCCTTTCTATTTCATGGAACAGTTTAAGGAGGGTTGGTATCAGTTCTTCTTTAAAGGTCTGATAGAATTCAGCAGAGAATCCATCAGGTCCTGGACTTTTCTTTTTGGGGAGACTCTTGATTGCTGCTTCAATTTCATTTTGTGTTATAGGTCTATTCAGGTGATTAATTTCCTCTTGGTTCAGTTTTGGATGATCATATGTATCTAGAAATCTGTCCATTTCTTTTAGATTTTCAAATTTATTTGAATATAGGTTCTCAAAGTAGTCTCTGATGATTTCCTGGATTTCCATGGTGTTTGTTGTTATCTCCCCTTTTGCATTCCTGATTCTACTAATTTGGGTTTTTTCTCTCCTCATTTTAGTCAGGTTTGCCAGGGGTCTATCGATCTTGTTTATTTTTTCAAAGAACCAACTTTTTGTTTCATTAATTCTTTGTATGGTTTTTTTGGTTTCTATTTCGTTGATTTCAGCTCTTATTTTTATTATTTCTCTCCTTCTATTTGTTTTGGGATTTGCTTGTTCTTGTTTTTCTAGGAGTTTGAGATGTATCATTAGGTCATTGATTTGGGATCTTTCAATCTTTTTAATATATGCACTCATGGCTATAAACTTTCCTCTCAAGACTGCCTTAGCTGTGTCCCATAGGTTCCGGTAGGTTGTGTTTTCATTTTCATTGACTTCTAGGAACTTTTTAATTTCCTCTTTTATTGCATCGATGATCCATTCTTCATTAAGTAATGAGTTATTTAGTTTCCAGCTGTTTGCATGTTTTTTGTCTTTACTTTTGTTGTTGAGTTCTACTTTTACTGCATTGTGGTCAGATAGTATGCACGGTATTATTTCTATTTTCTTATATTTGCTGAGGCTTGCTTTGTGCCCTAGGATATGATCTATTTTGGAGAAGGTTCCATGGGCTGCTGAGAAGAATGTATATTGTGTAGAGGTTGGATGAAATGTTCTATAGACATCTACTAGGTCCACTTGATCTATTGCATATTTTAGATCTTGGATTTCTTTATTGAGTTTTTGTTTGGATGACCTATCTATTGATGATAATGGAGTGTTAAAGTCTCCCACAACCACTGTGTTGGCGTTTATATATGCTTTTAGGTCTTTTAGGGTATGTTTGATGAAATTGGGTGCGTTGACATTGGGTGCGTACAGATTGATGATTATTATTTCCTTTTGGTCTATTTCCCCTTTTATTAGTATGGAATGTCCTTCTTTGTCTCGTTTGATCAATGTAGGTTTGAAGTCTACTTTGTCAGAGATAAGTATTGCTACTCCTGCTTGTTTTCGGGGGCCATTAGCTTGGTAAATCTTCTTCCAGCCTTTCATCCTAAGCATATGCTTATTTCTGTCGGTGAGATGAGTCTCCTGTAAGCAACAAATTGTTGGATCTTCTTTTTTAATCCATTTTGTCAAACGGTGTCTTTTGATGGGTGAATTAAGTCCATTGACATTAAGTGTTAGTACTGATAGGTATGTGGTGATTCCTGCCATTTAGTTATCTTAGTTGTTTGAAGGTTTGATTGTGTGTACCTAACTTGATGTTACTCTCTACTGTCTTGCTTTTTCTTATCCTGTGGTTTGGTGCTGCCTGCCTTTTCATGGTTAAGTTGGGTGTCACTTTCTGTGTGCAGGATCCCTTGCAGAATCTCTAAAAGATAAATTTCTAACACAGCACCAGATATCTGTGAAAAGCTTCAAAAACTGGTGGCTAAAGGGAGCAGAGATCTAGACCAATTGGTCTGTGTAGCCATGTCTGTATACTATGATAGGGACTTAGAAAAAAAAAAGAAGAATGTGGAAAAGGAAAAGAGAAAGGATAAATGGCAGGATGCTCTGATAGCAGCACTCAGAGAGGCTTCCCCAAACCTGAGGACATGCTTTCAATATGGACAGACAGGCCATTTTAGGAGGGAGTGCTCCTGGAAAAAGCTACCTCCAGGACCCTGCCCCATTTGCTGGGGAAAACATTGGAAAGCACACTGTCCTTGGTTCCCAGGGGAATCGAGGCCAGAGCCTCCCACCCAATGATGGGTCCCAGGGCTTCCCATTTAGGCTCCTGTAACCACTGTAAAATCAGAGGAACCCAGAGTTATACCCACTATCAAAAAGCACAAGGTCAGCCTCCTTATTGATACTGGAGCCAGCATCTCAGCTATTCCTTTCTCTCCTGGACCCAGGTCCTCTAAGAAAATACTGTTCGGGGCATATCAGGATAGTCCTTAGAGCATTATTTCACTCAGCCTTTACCCTGCTCCTGGGGAGATTTCCATTTCTGTCACTCCTTTTTAATTGTCCCAGAAACCCCTACTCCTCTGCTAAGGTGAACCCTTCTATCTAAACTGGGGGTACAACTCTTTTTACCCCCAGGTTTGTACTTTTGCTTGCCCCTGACAGAGGAACAAGTAGACCCCATGGTGTGGATGGATGGACACACTGTGGGATGGGCACAAACAGCTGTCCCAGTCCTAATTCATCTCAAGAACCCCTCCTGGTTTCCCCATCAAAATCAATATTGTTTAAAGCCAGAAGTTAAAGAGGGGCTAATTCCCATAATCAAAGACTTAAAGACACAGGGACTGTTAATAGAATTCTCCAGCCCATATAATACTCTTATTTTCAGTGTCAGGAAGGGACCTAACAAACAGACGCTAGTCCAGGATCTCCATCTGATCAATGAAGCAGTAGTGCCTCTCCACCTTATAGTTCCAAATCCCTACATGCTTTTAGCCCAAATACCTCCAGGTACTGCTTACTACTCTGTCCTGGAATTAAAAGATGCCTTCCTTTGCATTCCCTTACACCCTAAAAGTCAACCTATCTTTGCCTTTGAGGACCCCACAAGAAAGTCTAGACAGGTCACTTGACTGTCCTCCCCCAAGGATTTAGAGACAGCCCCCACCTCTTTGTGTTGACTCTAACCCAAGACTTGGCAGAGTGGCAATATCCACAAGCTACTCTGCTACAGTATGTAGATGACCTCCTGCTCTGTGGACCGACTGAGCCTGTCATTTCACGAGCCACTGAATCCTTACTAAACTTCTTAGCAGATAGAGGACATAAAATCTCTAAAGAAAAAGCCCAATTGTGTCAGTCTAGGATTACAAATTTAAGTCTTGTCCTGGAGAAAGAATTGAGGTCTCTAGGAGAAGATAGAATCCATCCAATCCTGATATTTCCTCTACCTAAAGTTCTAAAGCAATTGAGGGCCTTTTGGGGGGTCTCAGGATACTGTAGAATTTGGATCCTGGAATATTCAGACCTAGCCAGGCCCTTATATCAAATCCTTAAGGAAGCACAGAAGAATCCCCAGCCCTTTACTGAATGGGATGACAAGTCAGAAAAATGCATTCTACCTGTTAAAAAAGGCCCTTATGACAACTCCTGCCCTGGGTCTCCCAGTACAAGACAAATTTCAATTATATGTCTATGAAAAGGGAGGACTGGCCTTAGGGGTGGAGACTCAGCTCCGGGGCATCACTCCCCAGCCATTGGGATACTTAAGCAAAAAATTAGATCAGGTAGCCAAGGGATGGCCAGGATGCCTTAGAGCAGTGGCTCAGTAAGCCTTCTAGTGCCTGAACTCAAAAACTTATCCAAAACCACCCTCTAATGGTTTACACCCCACATGACCTAGGGGAAATTTTAAACTCAAAAGGAGAACTTTGGCTATCTGATAGTCATCTACTTAATACCATGCCCAGCTTCTGGGAGGGACAGAAATAACTTTATGAACCTATCAGAGCCTAAATCCTGCATCCCTTCTACCAGAGACAGAGGGAAATCCTGAACACTCATGTGAGGAGGTATTTATGGAAAACTATGCTGCCTGACCTGACTTAACTGATCAGTCCTTAAAAAGCCCTGATCTAGAATTATACACCGATGGCAGTTCCTTTGTCAAAAATGGAGTCAGACATGCAGGGTTTGCAGTTGTAACAGAATTTGGCATCCACAAATCAGATCCTCTTCCTCCTAATACAATTGTTCATTTGGCAGAATTAGTGGCCCTAACAGAAGCCCTAAAACTGTCAAAAAACCAGAAAGTCAATATCTATATAGATTCTGAGTATGCCTTCCTGATCCTGAGTGCTCATGCAACCGTTTGGAAGGAAAGGGGAATGCTAACTACAATAGGAACAACTTCCCATAGAGATAAAAGGGAGGTTGCTCTAATAGTTTTAGGGATAACAGCATTAATTACAGCCCTAGCTGGAATCAGCTATGGGGTGATTGCCAATCATGTAACTACAAAAAATCTAACCAAAGTAGTAGAGGACACCTCAGATCAGATATGGTTTGCCATTAAAGACATACAAAGGTCTTTGTCATCCCTTGCCTATATTGTCATGGACAACCACCTGGCCCTAGATTTTCTTTTGATGAAACAAAGAAGGGTATGTGCTATCACCAACACTTCCTGTTAACACATATATAAACACTTCAGGCATTGTAGAGGAACGTGCGAACATTCTCCAACAGGCTAAATGGCTCTGGAAGCAATCTCTTGAAACTCAGGTTTCCACACAGGTATGGGACCAAATAAAATTCTGGCTTCCCTCCAGGACTTGGTTCCTACCCTTTCTGGGGCCTATAGTTGCCATTATTCCCTTGCTTGTGTTTGGGCCTTGCATTTTAAACTTATTTGTCAAGTTTGTTTCTTCTTGCCTAGAATCCATGAAACTACAAATGCCTCTGATGGAGATGAAAATGACCTACTATCGTGGTCCCCTCAACAATCCCTCTCACGGTCATCCCTGGTGCTGCCGGCCCCTTCATCATCCCCTGTCAGCAAGAAGCAGTTACTGAATAGACTTCGTTGTCCCTATTCCTAACAGCAGTTAGGGCGGTCAGTGAGAGGGGGGACTTGAAGGATGGATTGCAGGACGTCAAGGAGACACTTCTTCCCAGGAAATGCCTGTCTGAATTTGAAAAACATCTCCACCCTCAGGCAATACACAGAAAAAGGCTATAAAGCCCAGTCTCCACCCTGACCCACATACCACCAGTTTCCCCTGCATTCCCCGCCATGCAGTCTTTCTCTTCTCTTCTCTACAAATCAAATCTTTCTGACCTCTGCTGCTGGAGTCTGCCTGTGCTTTCATTCTCAGAGTGGACCCAAGAGCCCTGACCACCTGAAATTCCTGCGTGTGTCATCTGTGCATCAGTATGGTGGTACACAAACAGTTACTGAGATCCCCATCTCAAAATCAAGCCAAGAATGGTGTTGTATGCCAGTTATCTCAGGAGGTAAAGTTAGGAAGATCACAGTTTGAGGGCAACATGACCCAAATTAGCTTGAGGTTCTATCTGGAAGGAAAAAAATTCCTCAAAACAAAAGGACTGGGGAAGTGGCTCAATGGTAAAGTGCTTACCTAGCAAGTGCGAGGCCTTGAGTTCAATCCTCAGTACTGAAGATAAAATGAAAGAAATACCTTGTCCAGTTGCCCAGGACTATTGCAAAGTCACCACTAATCAATACTTTTTTCCAAAGTCAGGTGTAGTGGCTCATGCCTGTAACTCCAGCTATGTGGAAGACTGAGATAGGAAGATGGCAGCCAGAGACTGGCCGAGGCAAAAATGCAGGACCCTATCCAAAAAAAAGCAAAAAAAAAAAAAAAAAAATCTATGGATGTGGTTCAAGTGGTAGAGCACCTGCTTAGCAAGCACTAGGTCAGGAGTTCAAACCCCAGTACTGCCAAAAAAAAAAAAAAAAAATGTTTTTTTTCCAAATACAGATTTCCAGCAGTTACCAATAGATATTGGAGAACAATTGACTCTCAAAAGAAATTCAGGAATGGGTAGATTTTTGTAGGAAGTGGGGAAATAGAGCTAAATAAACTAGATACACAACATTACTTACTTTATCTCTGGAGAAGCTGAAAAGTTGTTTTCTTTCAGCAAAGAACTGGACAGCTATCACACTGGCTGAGTGACCCCAAAGTTCACCAACTGGTTTAGAGACAACATAGGGATTCCACAGGCAAACTTTGTTATTAATGCCAGCAGTTGCTAATTAAAATTAAGAAGAAAAAGTGTGTTTTAATAGCATTAATAACCTGCAGCATTTCCTTTTTGAAATATGTTTATTGCCTATCTGTAGGTTGTAAGTGTCTTCCGATAAACAATAGCACAACTTGTCTTGAAGGAAGAAAAATCTTGTCATTGCCCACCAAACTAGGCTAATCAGACATAAGCTCTATCTAGTGGAGCAAAGGGGCAAAGGGGTCAAAGGGGTCACCTGGGGGAAAGGTGTGCATGAACTGGAAGAAAAAAATTGTTCCATATAGGAGCCAACCATAGCCTGCCCAGGCTCCATGAATGCATCTTCCTGTCTCCAGAAAGCACAGCCTAGGAGTTTAGATAGTGGTAAAGCTATTCCTCAAGTAAGAAAGAACTGAAATAATACTGACAGTTCACCAATCAATACAATGTATTAGAAACAAATTACTTTCACCACTATTGAAATAATCATTCATGTGCAAGCAAACAAACATCGCAAGTATAATTTTGTCCTGCTTTATTGGTAGAATAAGGTATTTCTAAACATGAATCGGTTATATTCAGAGAACACTCCAGGAGCAAGATGTGGAGTCCTTTGTCAGGTGTCTGGAAATGCAATGTAACACTGCTTATTATTTCCTGGTTTAGGACCAACTCTGGAGCTGAGTTTATTCACCTTTGTTTTTACAGCACAATGGCAACTACAAAATAATGATCAATATACAGGGATTGAATAACTAAGAATTAAATAACTAAGAATTGAATGATTGATATTTGCATCAAATTTATTCTTATACCCTTTTGCATCAAAATTATTCTTCTTTAGCAAACTAGAGCTATGACAATCTGCAAATTTTCAAAAATCATTAATGTTTTCTTAACAGTAATCGAAAAACATTCTAAAATTGTTCTTGTGTGTGTGCATGTGTGTATTTGTGTGTGTGTGTGTATTTGTGTGTGTGTGTGTGTGTGTGTGTGGTATTAATAGCAATAAAATGGTGTATTTGGGTGCAGCATTTGGTTGTGGTAAAAAGATGGCAGATGCTGAGCAAAATGTCTTTTTTCTCTATATCATATTACAACTCTACCAATTCTAATAAAAAGACTCATTAAATCATTGGGGCACTTTCTCATATATTCACCCCAATGTAGTTCATATACACTGCATCCCATAATGTATCATTAGCAGACATTCTCAGGCAATAAAATATGAGCTGCTCAAGTTGGTCTCTCTGGCAATAAAGCAGCAAGGTGGAGAGGCTCCATGCATACAAAATAGGCATCCTAGACTATTTATGAGGCCCTCATAGTTATCATGATTTATTTTACATACCAATTAAATTGAGCCGAGAGTGGTAATCAAAAGCATGAATGCCCTGGGCAATGTTGAGCCATGTCATTTTAAGATGCTTTGTTGATTTCTCTCTCCAAGCCAGCACCACAGTATTTGTACTGCTGGTTGTACTTGAAATGATAGCATCCAAAGATGCATTGTAAGTAACTGAAAAAAAATTAAAAAGAGGAAAATAATCTTTAGTTGCTTTTCCACAACATATTAGTAAAATGCAGTTATTTAAATATGCAGTGTTAAAAACTAAATTCAGAGTATGATGATATATCACTACACTTAGAAAATACTTCACTTGCCTTTTCCTAACTCCTAACAAGGAATACATAGCAACAGTCAATTCTGCATTCAGACTTTCCTCCCATTGTAGGGATACTTGAAAAAATTTTTTTCTGCAACACATGGCAAGAAACAATAGTAATCACAATAATCATATGGAATTTCAGAGACGTAAAATGAGCAACTGACCAAATTCTTTTGTTTTTCCTCTTGGGCCCAGGGCAGGCAAAGAAGAACTTATCAACCATCTGCTGCTCCCCACAGGTCAAGCTCATGCTAACTAGATGGTTTATTTAAATTTGACTGGTCTAGAGTGTTTGAAAGTAGAATGGTGAGGACTCAACTGTGCCAAGATTTACAACCTCAGCTAGATATTCATTCTAGAGAATGGTTGTTTCATCCCCGTGCTCCCCAAGACACAGTGCCATATGTTGGGGAACAGAATCCCACTTTCCAAGCAAGGATAATAATCCTGTTGCCTTTTGTCACGAGGTCCTGTCAGAATCCCAAGTTCCAAAAGGCAAAAAGCCACCACAGCTGCTCTTTGATCACCTCTCCGCAGTTAGATGGAAGTTCTCTTCTACATTTTGCTCAGACAATAAATTGTGCCCAAAGTTAAAAGATTTCTGACTTGACCTCAAGATCAAATTCTTGGCTCACATGAAGAAGGATTTGATCACGTTGTATAGCTTGAGGAAAGTTGTTTTAATAGAACGGCTCTTAGAAATGTTTCTGTCTACTTATTATATAGACTCTATTGCAACAGTCTAAGAAGGCAATTCTCAGTGGATCATTAGTATTTCTGCACTTACAAAACTGAGCACTGACTTTGTTCCAAATTATCTTTTCAAAGATGACTGCATAGCAAAAAACCCTAGAATGTAGAGATAGTGTCTCCTGTTTGCAGCAAATGGCAGAAGTGC
The DNA here is from genome assembly GCF_047511655.1 of Castor canadensis. Lineage (NCBI taxonomy): Eukaryota > Metazoa > Chordata > Mammalia > Rodentia > Castoridae > Castor > Castor canadensis. Next base: position 101,396,109 of record NC_133390.1, on the reverse strand, counting down.
CTACTGCCCAGAAAAATGAGAGAATCTTCCTCTAGAGCAGAAGGAGGCATGCATCCTATACGCTGTACAGACTCAAATTCCCTAAGTTTGGGGTTCCTCTCCTGTAAGGCAATACACTTATGTGTAGTCATTCAATTGGGCCCATCATTTTTGCTTTTGTGGACTTGTTGCCAGAGGAACTGAAACAAATATGCCAACACTTACACTGTTTGCTCTCCTCTGAATAATAAAAATATTTTTTCTCTATATAAAAGTCATATGTCCACAGTCACCGTAGGATTTTTTTTATTGCTCGTTCTAACTGAGCACTGCAATATTTGTGTTGCTGATTGTACTGTAAATGGCAAGCTAACTTATTGAGAACTAGCTTGAAAACAGCATAAAAGCTTAGACCCTTCACAGATCTTAACAGGCGCTGCTATGGTCTGTTTTCTTCCAAATTCATATGTTAGATCATAACCTTCAAAGTGATAGTATTAGGAAGCAGGTTCTTTGGGAGGTGATTAGGTCTTAAAGGCAGAGTCTTCATGAATGGCATTAATGTCCTCATAACAGTAGTATGAGTGAGCCTATTTGCCCTTTCCACTATTTGAAGACACAGCTAGAAGATACCATACATAAATCAGGAAGGTGCCCTCACCAGACACCAAGTCTGCTGGCACCTTCATCTTGAATTTTCCAGCCTTCAGAACTATGACAATAAATTTCTGTTCTTTATAACCTATACCACCTTGTGGTATTTTGTTATAGCAGCTTGAATAGATGGAGACAGGAACTTTTGTGCAAAAATGCTTGTAATTTTGTAAAAGATAAAAAGCATCACTTATTATAATTAAAAAGAGCATCTAATTTTATTATTCTGAGGAACTTAATTTGCTTTATACATGTATACATACATTCATGTGCATTTATACACATGTATATAAGTTTGTATATATGTATTTATATACACATATACAATATGCATATATAAATATATATATAAATGTCCAAATAATTACTAAAGGGAAGGAAATTCTTTTTTACATAAATTTTAATTAGGATATATTCATCATACATTGGGGAATTCATAGTGACAATTCTGATTAGACTTATATCGTACATTGTTTACATTGCCCCATCATCTCTCCACCTCAACCCCCTCCCCACCACATAAAGCAATTATAAGAGGTTTCTTAGTTCTGTTTCATATAGGTATATGAAGTCCATCTACCATGTACCATCACCTGAAGCTCCTCCATTCACCTTCCCCACTCCTACTAGTACACACACACACACATACATACACACAGTATCTATTTTACAGTCCTGGTTTTCATTATTAATATTTAAGTTAATGTTCAAAGGGGTTTCTCAATGTACACCCACTGTGGGTATACTTTATTTTGGTCCATTCAACCCTTTCCATTACTCTCCTTTATCCCTTTATCTCCCACCTCCCATTTTTTAACAGCTTTCAGTGCACATTATTATATCCTTTACCTCCACATCTTATGTTATGCAATATTACTGATGCTCTAAGGGAAGAGAATTCTGAGAATTCTTTTTCCTCTGACCTGTTCTATTGGATTGTTTCTAAAAGCAGCTAGGATTTTTTCATTTGAGATTTAATATTGACATGTGAATGGCTTAATTTAACACATTTCAGATCTATCTCCCTAGAAAATAAGTGGCTTAGCATGACCAATTTATACTCAAATTAATGAGACTGAAACTATTCAGTGTGTCATCTATAGATATATTCTCTTAAAACATTATCCAATCTTCACAGACATTGATATGCATTATGTAACAAGGATAACAAGAAGAATCAGATGCAGCCTGGACTTTAATCAAATGGCTCCAAACTTGGAAGAAAAGACATGTAAATCAAAGAATTAGAAAATATTTTAGCATATTGTAATGTGTTACATTGAATGATACAGAATGTATAATAGAAGTTAGAAAAAAGAAAGAAATTAGTGTGAGTTTCAGGGATTTGAAGACATTTAATGAACATCGACAAAAAGATAGCATTGCAGTGGATAGGAGAGAGGTCATGACAAAAGACCAGTGTGAGAAGTAAATGGTAAAGTCTAGCATGTAGAGCTGAAAGAGATAGCCTACTTCTTTATCTTACAGATGAAGAAAAAGCTTTAATCACAAGTTCAATGATCTGGCTAAAGTCAGGACATAATTATTGTAAACTTAGATCTGGAACCCTCAGATTAACTCTGAGTTTGATGTAATGTCACATAATATGCAATATTATAAGTCAATGATCAATACATTAGTATTTGGTGGAGACAGAATATGAGTTCAGAATACAACCAGAATGAAGATTCTCAAATTTTTAGCATGCACATGAATCACCTGGCCATCAATGTTAAAAGGCAGATTGGCATGTCTCCCATATTCTCAGGTATACTCCCTGAGACTAAAGTAACCAGGCATGAACAGATCATTCTATAGAGTAACAGCATCAGTTTATATTCTACAAGACTCATTCATAGTTTTTAAAATTTGGGAGACCAAAAGCGTCCTTGGCAATCTGATGAATGCTGTATACTAAGAAGATATAAATAAACACAATTTTATATAAAACATCAGAATTTTGAGAACCTCCCACCACTATTGATAAAGCCCAATCATAATAGATCTGAAAAATTAGGCGATGAATCTCTGATTATCAGGTAATTTTGAATTGGTAAACAATTCTCTACCTGCTTTCTTCATTTTGCCTTACTGGGATTTGATCTCATGGTCTTGAGCTTGCTTGGCAGATACTGTACCACTTGAGCCATGCCCCCAGCCCTTTTGCTTTAGCTATTTTCCAAATAGGCTTTCACATTTACGCATCCCAGCCTAGACTGAGATTCTCCCATTTATGCTTCCTGCTTAGCTAGAATGACAGATATGTACCAACACCCCAGTTATTGATTGAGATATCTCACTAACTTTTTGTCCAGTCTAGCCTTAAACTGTGTGATTTCCCCAATCTCTACCTCCCTAGTAGTTAAGCTTATAGGTGTGAGCCACTGGCTCTGATGATTCTTAAAGTTCATATTGCTGATACTACATACCATTTGTGTCCATCAATGCCCACTTTAAATTACTCTTTTTAGCTTCTAATTTCTTTAATGTAAATAAGTTTAACTGGCCTTTGATAATGGGGCTTTCTTAATGCCAGAACACAATTTCTTCTAGGAAAAAAAGAGAGGCTGAGATCAAAAAGACATTTTCAGAAAAGGAACCAAATAGAGTATCAGGGACATAGAATTCACTATGAAGTCATGAAATACAGAAGGACTGCAAAAGAGCAAAGGGTCTACTTCTCCAGTCTGCTTTAAAATTTGCATGGATATTGTTTCTTGCTCATCCTCTATTATGTAATTTCCTCTTGACCTTTGAATTACTTTTTATAATTATAAAGACAATTTATTAAATCCCTCTCATGTATCAGGCAGCATGCCTGGAGCTCTCACTCTATAATAATCTTCCTTGGTAAATTATCCAATCTGAGGTTTGCTTAGGATGAGAGAGACATTCCAAAACCCAATTTGCCCAAGGGCATGCAACTAATTACAGTTGGAAATGAGAGTAAACCCAGTCTTATTTGGCTGGGAGCTCTCCTTTTCTATACTATTGCATCTTCCTTTTCTACCAAGCCATACTGCTGTGTGTATGCCAGGACCAGATGTGGAATTCTTTCTATTACCAACTACATTTCTGCCCAGCTTACCTTCAATCCCAGACCAAGCCCCCTTTACCTTGAATCTTTCCTTTCCTAATTTCTTCACTTTTCTATTGATGTTTATCCCCACAGGGATCATATTCTTGTCCTCCTTGTTCTTTCTTCATCCTTTTCTCTCATCTAGAGTCTTTCATCCTTGGGAGAGAAGGTGGGAAAGAGAGAGAAAGGGAGGGAGGGAAGGAGAGAGGAAGGAAAGAAGGAAAAAAAGGAAGGAAGGAAGGAATGAACGAACGAAGGGAGGGAGGGAGGGAGGGAAGGACAGAGGAATGAAAGAACAAATGACCCAGAAGCTCTTACAAAGGTGAGTGCTTCAAGTTTCACTAGGGAGTAATTAATGTCAGAGTCATAAGGGCCCCTGCTTACCTGCTGCACTACTATAACTTTACTAGAAGTACCAAATGTAGAAACTCTAATGGTTTGTATTCCTACTCAGGAAGCAGTCTCACTAAATATGTTCCTTTTGTTTACAGAAAATGTTAAATTATAATGTGGCATTCAGGGAACCAGTGTTATAAGACCTAAAGTATAAACCATTACAGCATAATTATATCTTTAAATCCAGGAAAATTCCATAATATAATTACAGTACAATCAAAACAAACTATTTCTACTCAGAAAATTACTTTGTCATGTGTTCACCATTATATCTAGCTACCATCTTTAGTTTGAGAACTATAATGTCATATAAGGAAACATATTCTTCCCTGGTGTTCAAAGCTTTCTTTAAAATTTGAATCTGTGAGTTACCAGGTGACATTTATGGGTCTGCAGTGTTTCATATTGGAGACGCAACAATTCACACTTTATATCCAAAGCAAGATATAACTTGTTTCTGATTAAATTGTAGAACACCAGAGCACCTAAGGATACTTGAGTAAAGGGTGAGAGAAAGTCATTTCCTTAAAGTCAAATTATCTGATGAATGAAAATGTTTCCCTCACTTCTTGAATTGAGGTAAATAAATATAGGTCATCATAGAAAAGTTTTTAAAATACCAAGCTAAGGAATGGGATGAGCTACACAAATAAATTGTTTTTCACATTTTCAGTGAGCTTAGAGATTACAGGAGGAAATATTTTAAAATTACTTTTATGCAAAATTTTGAGAGGAGAAAAGACAACTTTAGTATTTTTGTCCATAAGATACTAAGTTTCAACCATTCCACTCTATCACTGTATAGTCATAAAAAGGGTCATTAAGGGAATCTGCCATTGGTCCTTGTCCCTATGTGTGCTATTGAAATGATCCTAATTAATGTAGGAAAGTGATTTGGAAATAACAATCTTTCTTGTTTGAAGTAGTTTTAGTTTCAGTTTTACTTCTTACTTTGAAGTTGGAATCCCATTCCCTGAGACCATCATAGGGAATCTGTGTATCCTGAACAACCACCATGTTAAAGAGGAAATACAAGAAAGAATTGCCTTATCTACTTCATCTTTAACAATCAAAATGCATTCTTAAAAATCAAAATCCAATGAGCACATGATAAAAGCGAGAGCACACAAGGGAGGGGTGAGGATAGGTAAGACACCTAAAAAACTAGCTAGCATTTGTTGCCCTTAACGCAGAGAAACTAAAGCAGATACCTTAAAAGCAACTGAGGCCAATAGGAAAAGGGGAACAGGTACTAGAGAAAAGGTTAGATCAAAAAGAATTAACCTAGAAGGTAACCCACACACAGGAAATCAATGTGAGTCAATGCCCTGTATAGCTATCCTTATCTCAACCAGCAAAAACCCTTGTCCCTTCCTGTTATTGCTTATACTCTCTCTACAACAAAATTAGAAAGAAGGGCAAAATAGTTTCTGCTGGGTATTGAGGGGGAGGGGAGAGGGAGGGGGCGGACTGGGTGGTAAGGGAGGGGGTGGGGGCAGGGGGGAGAAATGAACCAAGCCTTGTATGCACATATGAATAATAAAAGAAAAAGGAAAAAAAAATCAAAATCCAGTGCTACTATGTATATTTTTAAAAGATGATGCATTCAATTTAATGATTCTCAAAGTAAGCAGACACATGTTCATGCTGCAAATATAGCTTACACTTACACAATGCTATAGGAGAAACTGTGGGAAGACATCTTTCTTTAGGACAGGCCACCAGCTCCTGGCTGATTTCAACTGCTTTAAACACAGAGAGGGAGCTGGCAGGAAAGGCAGCATGTCTAGCTACTCAGTGATGCAGACTCATTTTGCCTGGAGGACTGATTTAGATGCGGGGAAGTGGAGCAGCACACAAGCAAGACACTAAATCTGGCTTCTCTTCCAAACTTAGTTCCCATCAATTATGAAGGTTCCCTGAGGAAACACAAGCTGGCGTCTGTGTTTTAAATTCTCTGGCACCAGCTTCATTAATTACAGTGGCAATTAGTGATTTTGTTATCAATTTGAACTGTTTTGTATTTCCTTCCATCCCTGGTCAAACAAAGGTGAGAAAACACCTTTCTTTATAATAAAAGGGTCAGTGGTTTTTGTCTTGGCACTTTAATGCTTATTTTTTAACAGCTATACTTGGTTTCCTATGATAGCCTATACAAGAAGACAATTATTCAAAAGGAAAAATTTCAAAGATTCAAGGTATTTATGTCTCACCACTATTGCCCCAAATCACTACAGCTACTATGAAAGCATTTCAGAATATAAATATTTTCCCATTAAAATGTGACACTGAACCACTTAGACAGGATGAAAACATTTTCTCCTTCAAAGTTTTAAGCAAGAAGTATGAACCTCATCTTAAAGAAGTATGCTAACACTCTTATGTTTGAAACTGAGCATTTCTTTTGACATTTCAGTTGTACAGATATTTCATCCTTAGCTTTAGTAAAATTTTATTACCATACTTGCTCAAGAATTTCTTTCTTTCCTCAGTAGTATATTCCCTTCTTACACTAAGGCAAAAAAATCACCAAAGATATTTCTTGAAGAATTCCAAGAATATCAATTCATGTTTCTGGAGTAAAAGAGAACCAAATAAAAGCAGCAATTGGTTTCTTACTCCTGGCAGAGTATCTTGCACGCTGAGGAGCGCTGTGCTATATTTGATTCCTTCTTCCTTTTTCCTCCCTCTTGATTCTCATTTCCCTCCCTTCTCCTCATACTAAAATAACTATTTAAATGTATAATCTTCATTGCTAAATCTGATAATAGGTCCTCAGTCATTGCTTAAGACTGGTAGGTCCCATATTTGGAGGCACCTGATATTAAAATCTAAAACTTGAAAAAAGAAATCTTATGTGGCTACCTTACCTCCTTACACTATTTTACTCTCCTCTTTTTAAGTAATCTTCTCTACTGCATTTTCCTCACTACCCATTCATATATTATTGAACTAAACATGATTTTGATTGTTTTTTTACTGCAACCACATTCTTTTAACTATATATAATTACTTTTTGACAGATATTAAAATCATTTCCTTTGATATCTCTCTTTGCTTTTGAAATATTTTTAAATAGCATTCACCCAACAATTTATCTAAGATCATTTTTAGCTTTTTGAGACAGGGATAGCTAAGCTACCCAGGCTACCCTCCAACTTACAATCTGGCCTCAGTTTCCCAAGCACTGAGATAATAGATGAAACCACTATATCTGGCTTAACTGAGAATTTTAGAGCCACATTACAAAATGTTTTTTTTCATGATCAAAACAAAACCCCATTAAAGAAATTAATAGCATTATTAAATAGATACATAGATAAAAAACTTTTAATAGAAAAAAAGAAAGAGGAAAATTAATGTAATGTAATTCTTCAGGCAGTTCACTCTTTTGACATCTCCCAATTAAAACACAGCCCAATTTCACCATACCAAATTGATAAACTACCAATGCTTTTCTGCCTTGTACCAAACTCAACAGGAAATTCATTCACTCCAGCATCTTTTCACAAATAAGTTGCCCATTATTCCCTATGATAACTATCACAGAATTTATAGTACACAATGCGTGGTCCATATGGACATTCCTGTCACTGACTGGCTGCTCTGTTTTGAGTGCCTCAAAGTGATTGTGATAATAAATAAACTTTGAAGTAATTATTTTAAAATTATCTTTAGTCAGCATAAAGTAAGTTCTTTAGGATTGGTGCCTGCTACATAATAGCTATTTCACAAATGTTTCTAGATGAATGCACAGAGAAGCTCCTATACTTTCAGTAGGTGAAGTGATTAAAAGATGTCAACAAAGGCAAGAAGCTAAATGATTAACAAATATTTATTACATGCTCACTATTTAAAAAAAACCATTGTGTTGCATTTCTGCTTCTATCCATGAGATAATAATAAGTATTAAATTTAATCTACTATCATAAACACCCAGAAAACTCAACAAATATTAGTAAAAAATATTTGCAGACATTTGAGCATATACGGTGAAGAACTTTGAGCTATGAAAAAAGAGAAAAGAAATGAGTAAGTCCAACAGTCACCCACCATTTTTTGGAAAGAAATCTTCAAATGTGAGTAAAGAGAGAAGGAAACACAGAGTTTAGTAACCTCTTGATTTGAGGGGATGAAGACTGGAGTTTACAAAGGACAATGCAACTGTAAGTTGTGGGGAAGAGTTCTGGAAGGCAGATAAGTAGAGTCCCAGAAGAAAAGAGAGAACAGAATAAAACTATGAAGAACTAACAGAAGAAAAAATTTCCAAGTTTAATTAAAACTATAGATCCACATATCCAAAAGTTGCAGTGAATTCTAAGCAGTACGCACACACACCAAGAAAAACTAAGACATTATAATTAAAGTGTTTAAAATAAGTAATTACACAGAATATCTCACAAAACATTGCATTATCTTATAAAGTACTGCACAATATGTTATGTTATAGTGAATACTAAGGGGAATAAAAAGTATATTACTAACCAAAAAGCATGTTAATTTTCATGTAAGACATGAAATTTCTTTCTGAGGTTGAGTGAGTAATAACAGGCAGAACTCAAATTCTAATGTGGGTATAGGAATTATTATGATTAGTTCAGTTTGAAAAGCTTCTGCAAGTAAGATTTTAAAAAGAATTAAGGAGAGGGTTGGGGGTGTGACTGAAGTGGTAGTTGCCTGTCTGTCAAGTGCAAGGCCCTGAGTTCAAACACCAGTACCACCAAAAAAGGGAAAAAACAATACAGAATTGAGGAGCAAAACCAAAATTGACAACTTTGAAAATCATGCAATAAAGAAATATCTCAGAACAAAGAGCATTTTAGAAGTGGTTCAAGTTGAGAATATTAGGTGGGAAGAGACTGAGTAGGCCCAGATGGAATCTATGATCTATAGATAAAAAACTGCCACCAGGAAAATAAAATTTCCGCAAGACATTCCATGGTGGCTCATTCTGCATTTTCAAATCTGAAATTCTAAGATAATTGCTTTAGAAGGTTGCTCATTTCTGTCTTTTCTTTGTCATTTGCATTTTCTCATGATAAAAAACCTAGCCATACAGATTGATTTCACAACCTATACTTACCACCCCTTCTGTCATAATTATGTCTGTTTGTCTATATTTATTCATGTTCATCATGTTTTCTCTTATGCCTTCCAACTGTCAATTCATTAAGTACCACCACCCACACTTGAAGTTTTCTTTCATGATTTTTCATACTTAAGAATTACTATAGGAGTCAAGATCTTATTTAACATTTTATTTTCCTTTAAGTACCATGTACAATGTGCTAATAAATTCCTTCATGTTAGTCTTCAATTCTCTATCAGATAGTACATTACTTCAGAATTGAACACATGATTCATCTTACCTAAGATAGTTTTAAACTGCATTAAAGTATCAATAGATGATTATCAATTGATTGAAACAAATCCATAATTCATGGAAATTTTGGAAATGAAAGTCACATTAAGTCAAATGAAAAAGTCAATTGAAAGCTTCATTAGTAGATTTGATCAATTGAGAACAGACTATCAGGGCATAAAGACTATGTAGACAAATTGGAACTTTTAGACATTAATAAAAAATAAGTACAAACAGAACATATAAGATATCTGGGACAGCATTAAAAGACCCAATTTATTAGTCATAGGCCAAGAAGAAGGAGAAGAAATACAAGTTAAAAGTATAGAAAATATTCAATAAAATAATATTAGAAAATTCCCCCAATTTTGGGAAAGAGATGAACATCCAAGTACAGGAAGTTTTTAGAACCTCAAACAGACATGGCAGGAAAAAACCTCCCTATGCCAAATGATAGTTAAAACACCAAGTGTACAAAACAAAGAAAGAATATTGAAAGCTATAAGAAAGAATTGCCAACTTATATATAAAGGAAAATCCATCAGAATAACAGAAGATTTCTCAGAGAAAACTCTAAAAGTCAAGAAGGCATGGGGTGGTGTATTCAAATTATTCAAATTTTGAAAACAAACAACTACCAGCCAAGATTACTGTACCCCACAAAGTTACCCTTCAAAATCAAAGAATAAATAAAGAACTTCTGTGGTAAACACAGATGAAAGGAATTCATGACCATGAAACCAGCACTGCAGAAGGTATTTAAGGAAATCCTACATAGAGAAGAGGAAGATTAAACACAACTATAAGAATGTTGAAATGAATAAATCTCACTAGAAGAGTAGATAAGTAAATGATAATTGGGAAAGAACATACCAAAACAACAACAAAAAATGACAGGAATTATCATATATCTTTCAATAATAATTCTGAATGTTAATGGTCTCATTCTCCAATTAACAGATACAACCCATTGGACTGGATTTAAAAAATCAAAACAAGGATGTGAGGGCAATCTGGCTGTGACATCTGACACCCTATTGATAGCCAGGGTTGATTCAGTTGATCTGGCTGGCTAGGTGGGTGTCCCCTTCCTCCCTCACAGCTCCATGTGCATCCCTCCTGAAGCTGCACACTCGGTCAAAGAGGACAACCATCCCCAATAGAGGAGGCCCGTTCTTCAGTCAAGGGTATATGAGTAGCTGTGTTCCCCTGCTAGAACTTCCAAACAAGCTCTCATAAAAAAACAAAACAAAACCCAACTCCTTGCTGCCTGCAGGAAACACTCTTTACTAGTAAAGACAAACATGGCCTGAAAGTGAAAGGATGGCAAAAGATATTTCCAGCAAATAAATCCCAAAACCAAGGAGGAGTCACTGTATTCATATCTGACAAAAGAGACATCAAAATTAGTCAGAAACAACTAAGAAGGTCAGCTCATATTGATAAAGGGATTAATTCACCCAGAAGACATAACAATTATAAATATATATGCACTGAATAATGCACTCAACTTCTTTGTACTCAGTGTACTCAACTTCATTTAAAAAAAAAAAAGGCAAACACTACTGGATAAAAGCTCAGATAGATGCCAATACAATGATAGTGGGTAGCTTCAATACCCCACTCTCAACAATTGGTCATTCAGAGGAGAAAAAAATCAACAAAGAAACATTAGAGTTAAGTAACACAACAGATCAAATGGATTTAACAGACATCTGTGGACTATTTCACCCAACAGTTCAGAATATAGATTGTTTTCAGAAGCCCATAAATCTTCCACTGAAGTAAATCTATTTTAGGATATAAAGCAAATCTTAACAAATACAAGAAAGTTGAAAAACTTCTTATATTTTATCAGATAATAAAAAATAACTAGACATCAACAGTAAGAGAAGATGCAGAAAATATACAAACACATGGAAATTAGATAATACACTTTTTAACATCAGTGAATTATCAAAGAAATCAGGGGAGAAACTTAAAAAATCCATAAAATCAAATGAAAATGAAAATGCAATACACCAGAACCTATATATCCATAAATGCTTACATTAAAATCTGAGAGCTAGTCAGGTGCTGATGGCTCACACCTCTAATCCTAGCTACTTGAGCGGCTGAGATCGGGAGCATCATGGTTTGAGACCAGCAGTTCATGAGACCCCATCTCCAAAATAACCATAGCAAAATAGACTAGAGGTATGGCTCAAGTGGTAGGCCTTTTTACCTTGCAAGCATAAAGCCCTGAGTTCAAACGTTAGTCCCACCAAAAAAAAATAGAAAAATCAGAAAGCTCTCAAATATTAACCTAGTAATGTACTACAAAGTCTTAGAAAATAAGAACAAGCCAACCCCAAAATGAATAGAAGGAAATAAATATTGAAGATCTGAGATGAAATTAATTAATGGAAAAATTATGCAAAGAATTAATGGAACAAAGATTTAATTCTTTGAAAAGATAAATGAGTTTGATAAACCCTAAGCCAAATTAACAAAAAAAGGAGAGAGAAGACACAATTAATCAAATAAGAGATGAAAAGAGAAGCTATGACAACAGGTACCACTGTAATACAGAGGATCATTAGGAATATTTTGAAACTTATATTCTAATAAAGTGGAAAAATGTAGAAGTGAATAAATTTCTAGGTAATGTGACCTACCAAAATTAAACCAAGAATCTAAAAGAAACCTTAGCAGAAAATAATGGGCAACAAGATTGAATGAGTAATAAAAAGACTCCCAGTAAAAAAAAGCCCAGGACAGGAAGGATTCACTGCTGAATTTTACTAGACCTTTAAAGAACTAACACCAATGGTCTTCAAACCACAAAACAGAATGGAAAGGGATGCTTCCAAACTCACACTATGAAACCAGTATCACTTTGATACTAAAACCACAAATGTACAGCAAAAAAAGAAAACTATAGGCCAATATCCTTGATGAATATAGATGCAAAAATTCTCAATAAAATACTTGCAAACTGAATTCAACTCATTGAAAAAATCATATACCATGATCAACCTGGATTCATTCCAAAAATGCAAGGATGGTTCAACATATACAAATTGGTAAATGTGATACAGCACATGAAAGAATTAAAGAAAAAGTCACATAATCATCTCAATGATTGAAGAAAAAAGCCTTTGAAAAATTCAATATCCCTTCATTATAAAAGCACTGTCCAGACTAAAGATATAAGGGGCATACCTCAACTTAATAAAGGCTTCAAAGCAAAACCATAATAAAGGCAAACCTATGACTAATTACCATACTGAATGCAGAAAAGCAAAATATTTTCTCTAAAATCAGGAACAAGTCAAAGTTGTCCACTCTCACTACTCTCACTAGATACAGTGTTGGAATACTTAGCCAGAGGAATAAAGTAAGATAAAGAAATAAGTGATATACAAATAAGAAAGGAAGAAGATACATTATCCCTATTTGTAGATAATGTTATCCTATTCTTAAAAGACCCTAAAGAATACACTAGAAGACTCTTAGAAACTACTTTATCAAAGTAGTAGGATGAATAAACTAAAGGACCCAAAAGTAAATCCCATGCAGCTAGAGCCATATGACATAATAACAAGAATTGACAAATGGGACTGCATCAAATTTAAAAGCTTCTGCATAGAAAAGGAAACAAGAGTAAATAAAGAGACAGCATACAAAATGATAGACAGTCTTTGTCAGCTTTGCATCCAATAAGAGATTAATATCAGAATATATAAAGAGTTCAATAGAGCAACTCATCTAATGAACAAAGAACTGAACACTTTTCAAAAGAAGAAATACAATTAGCCAATATATACTTGAAAAAAAAGTTCAACATCTTTAACTATCAATTCAAAACTATACTGAGATTACATCTCACCACATTCAGAATGGCTATCACCAAAAAAACAACAAATGTCAGAAAGGATGCAGAGAAAAAAGAACTCTTCTACATTGTTGATAGGGATGTAAACTAGTACAGCCACTATGGAAATCAGTATGGAGGTTCCTCAAAACCTAGAAATATGGCCTGGGATGTGGTTCAAGTGGAGAGTGCTTGCCTATCAAAGAGAGATCCTAAGTTCAAACCACAGTGTAACCAAAAAAAAAAGTAAAAACTAGAAATAAAACTACTATATGATCCAGCTATACCACTCCTAAAAATATACTTAAAAAAGGAATCAAAGGCAGCATACAATAGAGATACCTTCATAACTATGTTTATTGTGGTACTATTCACCATAGCCAAGTCATGAATCAGTCTAGGTACATGCCCATCAATGGATGAATTGATAAAGAAACTGTGGTATAGAGCTGGTGACATGGCTCAGTGATATACAGTGCTTGGCTAACATATGCAAGACCCTGGGAATGATTCCTAGCACTGAAGAGAAAATACAAGTAAGACAAGGGAAGGGAAGGAAGAGAAGGGGAGGAGAGGGATGGGAGACTAGGGAGGGAAGGAGGGAAGAAGAGAGGGACAGAGGAAGGAGAAAGAAAGAGAGAGAAAAAGAGAGATGAAAGAAAGAAAGAAGGAAGGAAGGAAAGAAAGAAAAAAAGGAAGGAAGGAAAGAAAAGAAAGGAAGGAAGGAAAGAAAGAAAGAGAAAAAGTTAAACACAATGGAGTGTTAGTCTACCATAAAGAAGAACAAATTAGGTCATTTAAAGGAAAATGGATAGAACTAGAGAAAATCATGTTGAGAAATAAGCCAAACTCAGAAAGACAAATATCACATTTTCTCCTGTATCTGAAAAAAAAAGTGGGACTTTTATGGAATAAGAAGGAGCAGGAGTGGGATAAGTGTAGATAAACAGTGCAGTGGTATATTTCATACAGGTACCTCATATACATGTATGAAAATGTCATAATTAAACACATTATTTTGTACAATTAATATATGCTCATAAAAAGCTAAGAAATATATAGTCTGAATAAGATAACAAAGATCTTTAGTACTATATATAATTGTATACATTTTTTATTTTTTAGAAACCAATTCCTAATTTGCAGTCATTTAGCAGCCATACTCTGAAGTTGGGTATCTTAGATTATAAACATGATTTTATACTGCTGATACTACATTAACTTCACATATTCTTTGTCAGTTGAAGAGGGAACCAGAGGTACTAATGAAATTGAAGCAAGGTTTAGAGTGAGAATTTTTCATTTTCTCCCTGAGTATGATAAAGTTATTTAGATATTACTCATCTACAGAAAGAATAATCTTACTTATACCCTCGACCTTTCCAAAAATATCACTTGTAAGCTACTTCTCTTTATCTGTTTATATTAACTTAAAATCATGGTATTCAAACAATACACTCAGCTTCAGAGAACTTACTACAAGTAGATTTCAAGAACTATTACTTTGTGAGTACAGTCTAGGCTTTGGCTTATGTATCAAAAGATAATGCTGTTTGGAAGCAGCTGAAATTGCTTCGTTCAGTTTATTTTTAGTGTTCTAATGTTTATTTCAGTGTAACAAAAATTTAATACATAGTTTTATGCCTGTCATACTTAGCAGATAATGAAGAAACAGCATCTTGTTTTTACCTCAATTAATATTATGACAAAATTAAAGAATGGATGGAAGGCATCAAAGAGATGGTATGTATTACACTGAAGAAAAAGTAAGAAATTTACACTTCTTCATGTAGGATATGATTTTTGTGAGCACACACTAGAAGAGAATTAATTTCAACTTCATGAAACCCAAATAGGGTTTTGTTTTGTTTTTTTTTTTTAGTAACCATTATGCATATGTCATGTTTTTTTTCTATTTTTTATTATTTGCATACATTGTTTGGGTCATTTCTCCACCCTGCCCCCTCCCCCACCCTTCCTCCCTCCCCTCCTCAGTTTCAGGCAGGTCCCATTCCCAAATAGGGTTTTAAAAGAATTAACCTAGAAGGTAACACACATGCATAGGAAAGTAATGTGAGTCAACTCCCTGTATAGCTGTCTTTATCTCAACTAGCAAAAACCCTTGTCCCTTCCTATTATTGCTTATACTCTCTCTTCAACAATATTAGAGATAAGGGCAAAATAGTTTCTGCCAGGTATCGAGGGGGTGGGGGGGAGAGGGAGGGAGTGGGGGGGAGAGGGAGGGGGTGGAGTGGGTGGTAAGGGAGGGGGTGGGGGCAGGGGGGAGAAATGACCCAAGCATTGTATGCACATATGAATAATAAAAAAATTTTTTAAATGAAATAAAATGTAATAAAAACAGAACAGTAACAGGAACTAGGCATGGTGTCACATGCTTCTAATTCAAGCTACTTGGGAGGCATCACAGCTCAAGTCAAGGCAGGGCAAAACTTAGCAACATAGTATCTCAAAAACAATCTGGGTGTGGTCATCGCACCTGTCCTCCCAGCTACTCAGGAAGCAATGGTAGTAGGATTCACAGTCCAAGGCTGGCCCAGGCAAAAGCACAAAATCCTATCTAAAAAACAAAGTAAATAGCAAAACCATACTGAGGCTCTGGCTCAAGTGGTAGAGCTTTTGCCTAGCAAGTGTAAGGCCCAGAATTCAATTCCCAGTACTAAAAAATAAATAAAAAGAAATAAACCAGTAACATTAATCCCACTAAAACTCATTAAAGTTATGGTTTCCATTCTTTTCAGTGGGTATGCCTTAAAGAAGCAATTCAGAAGTGACAAAATTACAATAATCCTTGATATATAAACCAAGACATCAGTGCAGATATTGCATATTTGGATCTGGAACCATCAGATACAAATTTTGTAAATTAAAATATATCATGAAACTTATTAATTTATTAATAACTAGATTTTTAAGAATGTTCTGGTATTCTATAGATACTTTTTTATAAAATAATCCTATCACACAGGTAACTGCTGCTTAAGTACTCTAAACTAAAGGAACTTGGTCATTATATCAAAAAGAAGGGAAGGAAGGAAGGAAGGAAGGAAGCGAGGGAGGGAGAGAGGGAGGGACCGAGGGACGGAGGAAGAGAGGGAGGGAGGAAAGGAGGGAGGAAAATTAAGACAATTATATTGTGAAGCAGATATTTTCCATAAAAATACAAAGAAAACAAAGGATACATTTTGAGGGAACTTGTTAAGTTCTGTTAAGCATCCCTGAATGTGACTGAATGACTTTAGTTAGAATCAGACTTGGGTTGAAGCTAATGGACTCTATAACAATTTTCTTCCTTCTCTTGAAATCTCTTAAGTGCACAGTTCACCTGAATTAATTGAATTAAGCATAAATTTTATAAGAAAAGAAAAGAAATAATCTCTGCCAGATTTGTGAGTATCACAGAGTCCAGGCCAAAACCTCTAGAGAACCAATTACTGGTTTCTAGACTTAAACATTTTGTGTGAAACATTTCCATCAAAGAATATAAATGTAGAAGGTGATAGTGACTGTTTTCTTTCATTACTGTCAAAATTCAGTACCTTGCCTGACCCAATCTCCATGATGAAGTTTGTGTTGTAATATATGGCAACATTTGTGACATCCAGAGAAGAGTTCTGCCCAGCTAATGGTCATGGTGGCTTCTTCATCTTCACATGCACTAGCAGGTCGTTCAAACAGGGAAATCAAGGCTGATGTGAAAACAATTGCTTGAACCTTGAGAGTCATTGAAGGACAAACAAACATAGGCTGGATAATTGTCATAAGAAGATTCTATGTCCTTTATGATTAATAAGGAATGTATAGTGAAGTAATAAGAAATGTCCTCACCATTACTTAAAGGATACAAGCAATTATGTTTAAAAAAAAAAAAAAAGAACTAGAAGGTTGGTAAAGCAATTACCAAGGACAGCCTGTCACTTACTTTTAAGATGCTTCTCACTAAGACCAGTAAGAATGAAAAACTTTCACAATTATGAAAAAAAAATTGTTCTAATAAAGCTGCTTCTGAGGTCTCTGGCATATTGTAGTGTCATTCAATAAGTAATAATTTGTCACATGTTAGGTAGAATTTGATAGTAAGGCAGAAATCACTGTATCCAATGTCCAGGTTTCATAGTTACCCTCTCTAATGCATCTATCCCTTTGTTACATGATACAGGAAATTAGCACTCTTTAGTTGACTGGTATTAAGCATCCCAAAACCTTATGAATGAAAATCAGAACAATTAAGTTTAAATAATTATGGGAGATAAATTTAGACATTTAATATTTATTATTACTGAGATCTAATAGATTAAGCATTTTATGGAGTAAAGATGGCAAGATTTTTTTCTAAATAGGAAATTGCAACTATACACAGATTAGAAAAACACAATGAAGATTTGTTTTTATAAGCAAGATAAAGAATTATAATCTAATCAATACCTTTCATGTCCAATATGTATGACCTTATAATCTATAATATAGGTCATACTCAGGGCAATTCAATTTCTACTTTGAACTACAGTTTCTAATTAATTTCATAATGTTCAATCTTATCCTTCTTTCACTTACCTTTCCAGTTATATCCCCAAAAGAAAGGATTGATTCGTTGGTGTCAAGAGGATCATACCAATAATCCATGCAAATTGGTGTTCCTTTCAGGCCTTGGAGTTTGTATTGACAAGGAAATTCTTTGGACAGCAGATCATAGAAACAAATCTCTTTACTTGTAAAAGCCACTGCTATCTAAAGTAGCAAAATAGAAAATCAGAAGGTATTTAATGTGGATTTAGTAAATTCAATATGCAAAGTAGACATGCAAATATAATCACCAAATCAGAGATTATTCTGTGAGGGTCCTTAAAATTATTACAGAAGTATAGCACAGTGGCACAAATGTTCTTTATTCTAACTTTGTACTCTAGCAAAAAAGAACTATTACCATAAAAGGAATTTATACATATCCTTTCTTCCTTTTCTACTCCACACACCCATGAGTGTCCTCCATCCATAGGAGGTTGCAGAAGTAATTATACAGGAAAGACAAAGGCACAGAGAGGTATACCATTACACAATCATACCAGAAATTTTAGTAACCATGTTTTATGAAGCATGCAGAGAATTTCACAAAAATCAATTAATAAAAATTGTGTACATGTCTCATTCTAGATCCTATAATCATAAAAGGCTATTTGTAAAAGAGTAAATTATTTAACAACACAAAAATCAATCAGTAGAAACTGTCCCTGTAGAAGCCCACACACTGGATTCAGTGGACAAAGACTTTAGCTCAGCTATTGCAAATATGTTCAAAAAAGTAAAGGAAAAAATGTCTGAAGCATTGCCAGTATTTGAGTCATGTAGATTTAATATATTTACCAACAAGATAGAATTTGCATTTCTCTAATAGAGCCCCAAAATGCAAAGAGCAAAAACTGAAAGAATTGAAGAGAAAAACAGACATTTCAAGAACAGCACTCAACTTTCAATAATGGATAGAAAAAATGGGCTGAAATTCAACAGGAAAAGAAGACAGTTCAGGATAATCACAGAATGTTGCACACAAATATAAAAATGTAAAGTGGACTAGAGCTATCTTTTAGTGTTTTAAACTATATTTTGATGCGTTTAAGCATTAGCAACAGACCCTTAACAACGGACAACCAGATAAAACGTCAGCAGTCACTACAGAGGCAATAAAGGCTGAAGCGAGGCTCTGAAGAGCAGTTGCCTCAGTTTATAACTCTTGACCATACTATTTACCTGCTACGTGACCAGGAAAAATTACACAACCTCTTGCTCAGTCTCTCACCCTCAGAGTGGGAAAAAATATGTTCATCATGATGATCTTGAGACATTAGATCAGAGCGTGCTAATAGGAAGTTAATGATGATCAATGTACTTTACGGCAGTACAGCACACTATTTCTCCCACTAAAAAGAACCTGACTCTTTGGAGAAGAGCTGATTCTAGTTTGACATAGGAAATACACAATCTTGGAGCTTCCTCTTATGTCAGGAATCAAGGAAGCTTTCACAGACTGCTATAGTTATAATAGCACTCTGAAGCAGACTTGTGTTAATTCCTACTTTCTAAAGATGGTATGATCTTTGGCATAGGGTAATAAATAACTCAGTGGATTGAAAACATATAAACTTTTAAACCCACAAATTTTTAATTTTACTGAAAATAGTAATAATAGTAGTATTAATTGTTCATCTTTAGAAGATACTAGGAAGCCAGCTAGTTATTTTGAAAACTGGTAAATAAAAGTGAAGAATTGGGTATTTATCCTGCTTTTGTTATATATTTGTATTTCATGATAACTAAATAATTAAGGAGGGAAATTTCTTTTTATAGTGTCATTTCAGACTGTAAAGGAAGAGAAACTGATGAGATTAGGTTATCATCATCTGTCAACCTCAAATAAATGAGTGGATCAAGAAATAATGGTTAATAACTAGTGCCAGCCTAAGGCAGGAAAGAATGAAGCATTTTGTACACACTGAATAAAGAACACATAACTTCCCATTCCAAACAAGCAAACAAACCTGAAACTGAGAAAGGTCTTAGCTTTACTACCAACTCATTGGAAATGTAAGCAACAGGTGGGCATGACAAAGAGCCCTATGACCACACTTCAAGATCCAGATATGGAAAACTCTCATAGACAAACATCCAGTATCTGCAAAAATACCAACTGCAATAGCCAAAAATGCAAGAAAGAAAAAGAGATGAAGAAAAATGTACAGACAGAAAAAAGGATATCAGAACTGGGGTGTAGCTCAGTGGTAGAGTATCTGTTTAGCAAGCACAAGACCATAAGATCAATCCCCAGTGCCATGAAAGAAAAAAAAGATACATATCCATCATTCACAGCATGTCGATCTTACTCAGATCTTTCTTTGAAATTCTTTTCTTTTTTTTTTTTTTTTTTGGTGCTTCCTAGGCAAGTGCTCCACTACTTGAGCCATGCCCACAATCTCTTGCTTTTTCTCAGCCCAGCCTCACACCATGATCTTCTTATTGCCTCTGGAGTGTCTGAGATTACAAGTATGATCCACAGCCAGCCTCTTAGTAAGATACTGATTTAGACAAAAATTTAAAAATTATAATACAATCATGGTAATATACACCTGAATAGATACTTGATGACATTAGGGAAATATTGTTATTAATAGTGTGATGCTGAAATTTTGGTTGTGCTAACAATATATCTTTTAGAAATGCAGAAATATTTACAAATGGAATGATTTGATGCTTTTTATCTTAATACAGTAGGTTTGGAAGAAATAAGATTGGCTGTGAATCAAACATGGTTACAAGGATCCAGGGTAGATCAGGTTCTCTCTGCTTATGTGTGCATTTTAAATTGTAGCAAAAAAAATGTGGATACTCTAATCTACTACAAAGTTTCTTTTTCCTTGCAATATCTTATTTTGTCACAAGTATAGGTAGATGAAGATATCTGGACTATGTAGGCCCCATCTATTAGAATTAAGAAACTGACCAGTACAGTCAAATAAGCTCCTCTTGTTAACTGCAGTAGGCTGTACCATGCACGATAATAGCCTCTCTGCTCTGTACAAGGACCCATGATCCTGTTGTAAACTATGAAGGAGTAATGATCTTATCAGCTAATGATGCAGCATGGCCATTTGGAAGAGAGCCAAGAGTCTGAGTCATTATCAGTGGTATCACTTTAATGCACATAGTGAACAGCTTAGGAAATTGAGTGTTCCTTTGGTTCTACTTCGATTCCCTCCAGATCAAAGGAGAGGCACCCAAAAGCACAATGGAACTCTCTGTCACTGCTGGTATTATACTCAATATTAATCAAGACCCTTGGCCCACCATTTTTCCCCTTTTCCAAGCAATAAATTTACTTTTAAAGACTTTGTACCTTGTTTACATTTTCCAGAGAAACCAGACTCGTCACCCACAAGTGTTTGAGCTTGGTAGCATCTGAAGTGATAGGAAGTGTTTCTTGCAGCTTTAAATTCTCTCCCCAGAATCCTAATAAACCTTCTTTACTGACAGTCAGATAACGACTTGAACTTTTTAAGAAAACTACTTTTTGAATGGTGTCCTTGTGTTTTCCTGGAAGGAATTCAAGTTCCTTCCACTGGGGAACCACAGTTGCCTTTGCTCGTTCATCCTTCTCATAAAGTGATAACAGTATAAATGAACTTAGCTTGTCCCAATTAATGAAGCCATCTTGGGCCACATCCACTTTGTCAAAGAGGTCCCCATATTCTTCTTTTGTGCCCCATCCAACAATCTCTGTCATCTTTTGTATGAACTCTTCTCTGGACATACAAATGGTTTTCCTTGGCTCTGAGGACTAGAAATAGGAATAAAGAAATCACAGGCACAATGTGTTACCCCAATGTTGGATTTAATTTACAGTTCTAAGATGCAAAAATAAAAAAGTCTTTTGCTTTATAATGGTACTATTCTAAAGTGAATTTTGACTGGAGATCAAATAATTCACAGGGTGAGAAGCTGCATCCTCAATTACAAACATCCTTATGACTGGAAGAAGGAGGCAGAAGAGTCTGAGAAGCATTGATGGAAGCAGAGGTCAGAAGGGTGCAGCAATAGGAAGCTAATACCAAGATTTATAGAAAATAGGTGAATCCCTGAAAAACGTTTTGCACATCCAGTAAAATTACAACATAATGAAACTCAAATTCAAGGGCAAGAAGTTCATTTCTGGAAATACACCGTTAAAATACTGGTGAAACCATATGCAATTCGTTCTTGTTCTTCATTGTACTGTTCTGTGAAGTGTCTGCAGACATTAAACTAGCTGATACTGAACCACTGCTTCTAAGAGAAACACAGAGTCAGCTTTCTATAAACTTCTGCTCTCCCCATTTTCATAAATTGCTAAATGCATAATTGTGACTTATGTGTATTTCTGTTGAAAGACACCTCATTTAATATCACTGCTAATTCATCACAATTAAACTCATGGGGAACACAATTAGAACTTGTACCTAAAGAAGGCATCACACATATTTTCCCACTAAACCACCTGTGAGCTTTGGAACTCCACACAGAACCTCACCAGTACACTTGGGACCAACTTAAACAGCAAAATCACCAACAAAAAGTACAGAAATGTAAAAGTATGGCACTAAAGAGATGGGGACCAGGACACTTAATGGCAGTGTGAGCGCTAGAACAACAAGGCTCCGAATCACCTTGCTTGACCTCAACTTAAAATGTGCATATCGGGAAACTCACATTTTCACTACTTGTCACATATCTGTAAAGGAATGTGAAAGTGCTATAAGTGAAGATTTGGAGGACACAAATTAATTTAGGGATGTAGGCAAATTCACAAATACAGACTCCACGGATAATGAAGAGTGACTTTATTTAGCTTAATATTGACAGACTGTTTAGTTCAGCGAGATTTGTAATGAGATATCAACCTTTCCTATGTCAGAGCCCTGAGTCAGGAGGTAACAGTTTGTAGACCAAACCAAATGAATGTAGATTTAATTCTGGTTGCTGGTGTGAGAACCACCAGCAACTTCTTCCCTGCTGAGCTTTTACTTCTCCCTCCTTAGAGGAGGTTTAACAGTGTTTGTCACAATAAAATTATTATGAAGAGTCAGGCTCTAGTGGCTCCTAACTACTTGAGAGCTGAAATAGGGAGAATCACCATTCCAGGCCAGTCTGTCAACAGAAAAAAAGTTGAGCATGGAGGCATATGCCTGTCATCCCAGTGACACAGGGAGGGTAAAATAGGAGGATTAGCCTGGGCAAAAATTGAGACCCTAACTCCAAAATCAGCAGAGCAAAAAGGACTAAGTGCCTGGCTCAAGAGATAGGGTGCCTGCCTCACAAGCATGAAGCCCTGAGTTCAAACCCCAGAACCACCAAAACCATGAAGTTATTATGAAGATTAACTGGGTATCATGTGTGCTAGAATTTTGTAATCAGATGTTTAATAGAGGTTAATCCAGGCTTTTAATTAATTAACTTTCTGAGAAATAATTCATATTAAGTCTTTCCTGTCAGAAGCTTATCAGTCTTACCTTTACAAAATTATTTTTTATTCTAGAAAGTTTTTATAGATGGATGCTTTCTAGTGACTCAGATTTTTATTATAGAGAAAGAAATCTGGACCTAATAGCATTCCATCTGGGCGCAACCTGCAAACTGCTTTCAAAAACAAAGTCAATGTAGATCTTTACTCCAAACCATTACATGACATCAATCTCATACCTATAGTATCATCTCATTAATACAATGCCATTTTAAAGCAGAATCTAAATATATTTTATTTCTGTAAGTGAGTTATTCACTTTCATTTCTAAGAATAAGAAATTGTTCTGACAAGTACAAAAGCAATGCCTTTTTTATATTCAAAACTGCAAAATTGTGATTATAGTACAATAAACAAATTTCTTCCCCAAAGTAATATAAAGAACTATTGTTTTATGCATATTGATAATGCCAAGATGATCTGAGAGAAGAGACTGAGAAGTACTCCCAATTTATGAAAATGATTTTATAAGTTCGTTTATATGTGTGATATCCCTGACAATTTCATCACTGGTTGTTTACTTGTTACCTTTTTTGGTTTTAAGTTTGTTAATAAAACCATGTGTTTGCCACAATTTTGTTTAAAACTTAAGGGTCCACTCTTACTAAAAAAATCCTACCTTATTTCAAATAGCATTATGGATATGCCTCAATCAATATGTAGTCTATGTTTATACATTTTATTTTATATCAGCTTGAATAAATTAGTTAAATATGCAATTAAAGTACTTGATCCTTTGCATAAGCTTAAAAGCAGAGATGCATTAATTTTTACTACATAGTTGATTCTCATTTTATCAGTGGTTCCCACTTACCCTCTGGGACTAGAATTAATTCAATCATTCCATCTTACTATACACAACACACTCTGTGGGAGACAGATTGTGTGGTAGTGTAGTTGAGTGCTAAACCTATAATGAAATATAGTTATAGTGATATCTAGCTCTTAGGACTGCAACCAAGATTAATTGGTAATTTCCTGTATGTATAGCACATGAGAAAATTTAATGTGTGTTTGCCACATTTATACGCAATAAATGTTGATTCCCTGCTAAAGGGTTTAAAGAAAATTAAAGACTATAAATTGAGTCATCATGCCATTAATGACTACTCTCTGAGAGTTTAACTAAGTGTGCGTGTGTGTAAAGCTTTAAGGTGTAAATAAATATTAACTTTGGTAAATTGATCTTCTCTACAAAGAGCTGCTCATTGCTAAATGGGTAGTTATAATAGACTTCTCAAGGGATCAAAATATGTACAGGATTCCCCACCAACAGGATAATCTGAAGTTCTCTGTTTCTGTTACCCTTGCCATTGTGGGGCAGAAACTAGTTTTGAGCTGAAAATGAGATAACTATACACAGTCTCCTGTCAGCCTGTCATCAAAAATACAAACAGAAAATCGTGTGTGTGTGTGTGTGTGTTGGTTTTGCATGAGTTACTTGTGGTGCTACTGTGAGATTTTAGGTGAGACAGAGTTTCCCATCCCAGACTTCTTGGCAGGAGAAAACACCATGGAAAAGAACCTAAGAGAACACTTGAACCTAAAAATGAACTTGCATGTACCATGATTTAATTGTTACAGACTGAGTTTGTATTAGATTCAGTACAGTTTGGCAAAATAATTTATCTTTGAGTCAGTCCTCTTTGGAGATACCACACATAATACATATATATGCACATATATACATACATTTAAATTAGTACTAATTTAATTAGCATCTGGATTTTATGACTGAATTTGCCACATGTTATTTGTGTGTCTTTGGGCCAGTTATAACCTCTCTCAGTGCTTGTGTGAGGCTCCTATAAAATAATCTAAATAAAAGGCCATCTTTACATTAAGCAACTCTATTAAACATTAGTTATTCTTATTGAAGATATGTCCATATCAAGCTAAATTTACAAGCATATATTTAGTGTAGATAGGGAAATATTAGGAATTAAGGAAATTTGATTTTATTATAAAATATAGAATACAAAATAATTCTCATTCTACTCAATGAAAGCTTAATTATTATAGCTTTAATAAAACCTTCCTCCCAACATAAAATTTGTTCCAACTTGAATGTAAGCTTTTCACATAAACACTACCTAATTGTGTACTTAAAGACATAGCCTTTCACTCCTATTAATTATTCTGTCTGGTCTTCTTGACTTAAAAAAATTAGTACT
This sequence comes from Castor canadensis, assembly GCF_047511655.1. Lineage (NCBI taxonomy): Eukaryota > Metazoa > Chordata > Mammalia > Rodentia > Castoridae > Castor > Castor canadensis. Next base: position 101,370,546 of record NC_133390.1, on the reverse strand, counting down.
TTGGCCTCTGCTAGAACAACTCTTCTAATACTAGTGAAAAGTATATGAACAATTATAAATCATATTCTCATTCAGTTTTTTGCAAGATAATATTTATAAATTTATTTTGCTATATCTACTTAACTATTGGGTAAGAAAATTACCAATTATTGTCTCCAATTGTTCTTATGGGAATCAGAAAACTGATATACTCAGAATGGCTGGCTGATTGTTTCACTAGGCACAACTTTCTCCCCTTCTAGCCCCCATACAGAGCTGGGGATCGAACCCAGGGCCTTGCACATCCCAGCACTTGATTTTTAGAGAAGGTTCTCACTACGTAACTTAGACTGAACTAGAACTCCCTAGGTAGCCCAGGCTGGCCTTGAACTTGAAATCCTTCTGCTTCTACTGCCTAAGTGCTGGGATTACAGGTATATGCCACCATGTCTGGTTAGACACAATTTTAGATCTCTGGAAAATCTGTCTTCCTGAATCTATTTTAATGAATATTCTGAAAACCATTTTCTTTTGCCTAAAAAGCATTTTCTGCAGCTACAGTCAGTTCTGATAAGCTGCCTATGTTTTAAAAAAATTTTGTAAAATTCTCTCCAACCTCTGAATGTTGTTAGATTTAGATTTTAATTTATGAAAACTGAGCTCTAAAACCAAGTGCAAAACTCCAAAGATAAATGCTTTTGGGGAAACTTGACAGCTTTTATGGTCATTAAGAAAATATCAGGTACTTTGAATTAGTAACACATGCGCTTGCCAACAATATGTTTTAAAATTTTTATTTTTGCACAAATAGTCCAAGCTTACTAGAAAAAACACAGATTAAGCTAAAAATTAAAATCCTTGATACTGATCACCTTTTCAGAGTTTTTCTAGGCAGAAATTGAAATGACTATGTATCATTTACCAAACAGTGTTGCGATACACATCTTTCTTTCTGCTTTTTCCACTTGTATTACACCCTAAAGCAAAGCTTTTTACAGTATGTATTGGTCTTAATAGTATTCCATGTTGAACATGTACAATTACTTATAAACTTGATTGTTAAAAATTTCAACTATTCCCAATGAATTACTGTTTTATATAAACCACCCTGAAACAAATATCCCTATGTATACATCTTTGCTTGGTTGTATAATACATTCCTGAGAAAAATTCCCTAAAAGCTGAATTTCTGAGACAAAGAATTTGCATATTCTTAAAGTTTTTGATATGTCTTGCCAAATCCTCCTCAAAATGGTTGTGCAAATTTACATTCTCATCAACAAAGTATAAGGTTGTCTATACCAAAGAAACTCACCAAAGCAAAGTATTATTCTTAAAACTCATCAACTACTGCTAAAACACTACTGCTTCAACATTTACACACTTTCTAGCAAAAAAAACCCCAAAAACAAAAAAACAGCAATACATCCCCAAAGAGGATCAAAATCTCCCAAATGTTGGAAATGTTGTTTATATATTTTTCCTAACCCTTTCTTATAGTAATATTTAGTAATAAAATGTGGAAAAAATCTTCCTTCTTTTATTTCACTCTGCAAATAAGATGTGCACACAAGACAAAAATGTAAGTTCAATTTTAGAACTATGGATAGAACAAAATCCAATTCAATAAGAAATCTGGATATTTTTTCTTCTGGCAAAGCCTGGTGGTAGGTTAGGGTGTTATTGACCTAAAGTTCACTATCCTCACCCATTAGTATTTTCTTCCATTATCTGGAAATGTCAAATGATGATCCATTCACCCACTGGTCTATTCACTAGAATATATAATAAGTACATGAAGCATACAATGGGATGTGATGGGATACATTTATTCATTCAACAAATATTTGTTAAATGTCCATTCCATGTCAAATACTATTCTAACATTCAGCATTAACTTTGAAGAAGACAGACAAGGCCAAAGCTCTTCAAATACTTTCACTTCAGTGGACAGCTTAGATGTGCCACACACGGTGAAAGACATATGGTCCTAGGTAACCAAAAGTAATAATGAGCCACAAACATCACACTATTGTTTTTCCAAGTTTTAAAATAAATGCAACATTTAAGCATGCTGAAACATTGTATGAACAGAAATCTTATAAGGACCAAAAATCTTTCCTTACTTTGTAAGTTTTTTGCTTTTAATTCAGACCATTGGAATTATACAATGCTTCTTTTTTTCTCTACATGAAAAATAATTTATAATAGCATCTCACAATCTTATTTCTCCCAGAACCTGCTACTTTTATCAACTACTTCACCAAAATTAATATTTCTTTTTTGGATATTAGACATGATTTTTGGGTAATGTTCCATGACAGTTCAATGTGTATTCACTATCAAAATGCATCCCTTTCCACTATCTCTATAACTAAATTTAAAATTAACATGCTGCTTTCTCATGCTTCATTCTGCTGTGCTTGCCTCAATTTCTCTTGGTTATAAACTGTACTGGTTATGAATATGTATTAGGATTCACTGTCAAACCCTGTGAACATCTTCTGGAGTAGAAGATTAGATACAGTATTTCAAAACAGATGTATCAGTTTATATCATGCCCTGCAATTTTCACCAACCAATGAACATTCATGAGAGAGTGAGCAACACAACAGGAAAGACTGGCCCACTGTCTAAGATTCATAGCACTGCTTCTTCCCCGCTTCAATGGATATAGTTGGTTTTAATTTTCATTTATACTGTGATAGCAATGATTCAAGTGCTTACAAATTCAAATGGAATTAGTGTTGTCGCTAACAAAGATACAGCCTGAAGTCCCTGTACTGAATTTAAGACTTAGAATGAAATTCTTGCAAATCAAAAACTTAACAATTTGGTTTCCTACCCAGTTGGTGAACTAGAAGTATATAGTAACTGTAGGGGAAAGCAAAATCAATAAATCTATGTTGCTATTTTAAATAAAGATGATCACAGTGCCTCAGAAATCTAATTTTTTTTTAAGTTTACAGAGCTTTTCAAATCTTGTATCTGATTACCTCAGATAATGTTCAGCTCTATCATCTCTTTTTGCCTAAGCTGGAAACAGGGTAAGAGACTGACCAGTGGAATGGTGAAGCTCTTCCCAAGTTTCATGGATCTGTATTTGGGAATCTCACAATAGCAGCATAAACATACACTTTAAAAACTATTGCTGCCACTATGGAAATCAGTATGGAGGTTCCTCAAGAAACTAAAAATAGAACTGTCATATAATCCTGCTATACCACTCTTGGGCATGTAGCTGAAGGAATGTAAATCAACATGCACATTCACGTTTATAGAAGCACTATTCACAATAGCCAAGCTGTGGAATCAGCCTAAGTGCCCAATAACCAATGAACGGATAAAGAAAATGTGGTACATATATGCAATTGAGTGTTATTCAGATGTAAAGAAGAATGAAATTATGTCATTTTCAGGAAAATGAATGGAACTGGTGATAATATTAAATGAGATAAATGAAGCTCAGAAAGACAAATATGACATGTTTCCACTCATATGTGAAAGCTAGTCTTAAAAAAATAATAACACTCATGATTATAAAAGGGTAACTGTTTGGAGTGGGGACCTGTGGGTAAGGGGAGGGAGAAAGGAATGGGTGTGATGGGGGTGAATATTATACAAGTCATTATATGCATATATATACATATGTATATACATATATATTCGAAAACTGTATAATGAAACCCACCAAAAACTATTAAAAAGGGGTTGGAGGAGAGAGGGGGTTTAAGATAGAGCAGTATAGATAGGATGAATTTGATCAAAGTACATTGAAAGCAAGTTGTAAATATCACAAAATCCTTTTGTGCAATTAATTTATGCTAATAAAAATTAAATTTAAAAATATTATTGCTATTCTTTTGTGGAAAACCATGAGATTGTGGTAAAGATATTCATGCATCCATGAGTTACTGGCATGCTGGAGTTGGAGAAAGATTAGAGACTCTACACCAAACTCTTTATTTAAAAGAAAGAAACTGAGGCCCAGTGAGTTATTAAAAAAAGAAGACCACAGAGATGAGATTACATAATTTACTTATTCACTTGGCAGAAACAGGCCTAGAATTATGAATTTCCAATTCCTCACAACTTTACCCTATATATGTACTGATTTCAACAAATGAGCCTTTCTAGGTAATACAGTCATCAACAAACCTGAAAAATATGAGGTTAGAACGTGTACACTGTTAAAAATTTAGAACCCTAAAACTTAAAAGGATACACCTAAATTTTATTTATGAACTTTGAATAAATATAGTAAGAGTGAAACGACTAAAACGTCAGAGAAATTCTAATCTAGATTCTAAGAAAAAACTTTCTAAGAAATTTTCAGCTTTTTGCTGCTCTTGCTACCTTCCCAACTCTTTAACCAATCTCTGGCCATTGTTCTCTGTGATCTGCCACCCAGCAGATGCCCTGGAAAAGCATCTTCTTTTGTCCTACACCCAGGCTGCTGAATAATGATGAATAAAGTTCACCCTAAAGGTGAATGATTCATTGTAATAAAATACATGATCTTTACCCTCAAAGTTCTCTCTATAATACTAAGAATCCTTCCATGTTTCCTAGCTGAAATTTTAGGAATTCTCTAAATTCCTACTTTATAATTTCCTTCTCCATTCCCAATAGAGAAGTCTGACTCCTAGTTCATAGGAATAAAGGAGAAGAAAGAGAATGTAAAGAAGGAAGACAAGTAGGAGAGAGGAATGAGGAGGAAGAATCAGTCAGATGGGAGCTCCCTCTGTTTTTGAACTTCTCATATAGCGTGCCCTGCATCTGCAGCCATCTTCTTCTCTTGTATTCTGGATATGCCCTTCTCCTATCACCTTAAAGAGTCTCTTCCAGCCAGACATCATGGATCATGCTTGTAATCCTAGCTACCCAGAAAGCAGAGATCAGGAGGATAATGGTTTGAAGTAAGCACCAGGCAAAATTGTTTTTGAGACCCTATCTCAAAAAATCCAATACACAAAAGGGCTGGTGAAGTGGCTCAAGTGGTAGAGTGCCTGCCTAGTAAACATGAGGCTCCGAGTTCAAACTCCAGTACCACAAAGCAAAGAAAAAAAAAGAATCTCTTCCATCATTCTCTTGTTCTCTGTGGATACCTTTTCATAAGCATTAAACATGATCAAAGAACTGGAATCATTAAAAATATTCTCTTGACATTCCCATCTGCTTTTCATTACTGTTTCATCTTTCTCATTTCAAACATTCCACTTGACGAAATAATGTTCGTATAGTATCTCAATTTCCTTGCCTCCAACTTTATCAGCCTGTTGTAATCCAGGCTTCTCTTTTTTTCCCCCTTCTTTGAAGCTGTGTTTTAGTAAAGACTAAAATTCTTGTGGCTAAATCTTTCAGTGGGTCTTTCCAGTTCTTACCTGATAAGGGAAAGAATGTACCAAGTTAATGTTTTTGGTGCCAGAATATCTTGTTTGGGGAAAGAACTTGAGTTTGTGGGAAAATAAAACTCTGAGATATGTGCAAGAAACATCAATTAAGAAAAATAAAGAAGCGCTGGAGGCATGGCTCAAGCAGTAGAGCACCTGCCTAGCCCTACATTTGAACCCAGTACCACCAAAAAAAAAGAAAAGAAAAGGAAAGTGGGAAAGTGGGGAGTGTCAAGCTTCTCTGAAGGAAAAAAGAGTTTGATATGTGTTGTATTGAAATGGCTTTCTTCCTTGATCAGACAGAGGGAGAGAGAGAAGACTAGTCACAGAAGGGGAGTTGGAGAGAATGGGAGATGACAACATTGAAAGGGTGGCATATGAATAAACAGTAATTGAGAAAAACCTGTAGACAATATTGCTGAAGTGACTTCCAATAATGTAAGTGTCTATGATCTTTGGAGATGTAAACCTTTCTCATATTATCATCCTACCTGTCCCACACTTACTTCCCCCAAATCTTCAATTACATCTGCTAAACTTATGAATGCTTTCTAAAGGGAAAGTCCTGGAAAAACATGTAAAAGGCTGAGTCTCAGCATGTGTTAATCAGATAGAGAAGAAAGGTAACAACTGCAATGGAGGATGGCAGAGGTAACTTTCAATTTGCAGAAATTTGAGAAGAGCTTTTAGTTTCCAGAATTGTGGCACAGGGATATGAGCCAATGTCAAGTTTGGAAAGTTCCCACCCATGAGGTCTCTGTTCTTAATAAATGCTTCTGCAGAATTTGCCTTTGTCAACTTCTCTGTTTCTAAAAACACCTGCTTTTCTTGGTTTACATTCCAAATATGCATCTGGTTTTCTTTTGATTTTTGTTTTTCTATTTAATTTTATTTTATACTTTTTATTATTG